>NC_044363.1:15904855-16069855 GCF_007364275.1 Archocentrus centrarchus
ACGTTTACAGCTGGAGGATCAGGTAATAGCAGAAATATACTGTTTTATATTGTATTTACTATTTTTATTCTAGGGTAACAAAGTTGCTTTGGGCATACTGGTGTTTTCGCTGCTTGAATGTGTTTTTTTTTTTTTTAAATATAAAAATAAGTGTGTGGCATTCAGTAATTATAAATAAATGCATAACCTGTAGGGGGAAAAAAAGGGAGACAACTCTAGATACTACAGCATTGCAGCCTGATTCTTATTTTTATAGCTTTTAGATTAACAGAAAATGTAAAAAAAAAAAAAAAATTTAATAGGGGTTTAAATTAAATAACATTGAAAGGGACATGACACGATTTAAAACCTTATTTTGAGGCAAAATTCTTCTGCCTGGGATTTTCAGACTTGTTTGTCAAAGGTCTGATTAAATTAGTTTTATCTGTTATTTAGTGACAGGTTAAACCCAGCTGAGAGTGGTTTACAGTGGTGCCCAAGGTAAGTACGTTGCGCCAGTGGGGGGCTGGTCCATTGATGCAGGGAGGTTGCCACCAATGCCACTGGGCCAGAATACTCTTAATCTCACAGTGTTCAACACCATTGAATGGCAGCGCAGATAACTGCAGTAGGAATGGAATGGAATGCATTTACTCAATTACTTAACTGAAAGCCAGGTTTAATGTACTTTTAAGTATTTCTGTGTTATGGAGGAACATTTTGCAGCTACATTAATGGCAACAGGTCAGTAACATGATATAAAGAGCATCTTAGGCAGAGTTTCTCCAGTCTCCAAAAAACTGTCTCCAAAGTGTGGAACAATTTCAGAATCATGTTCTTGAACTTAGTTCAAATTTTCATAATTCTCTCATCACAGTACAGAAAAGATTTAGAGGATCTGGAGAAATCTGTGTGTAAGACACGAGGCTGAAAATCAATATTGGATGCCTTTGATTTTTGGGCCTTTAAGCAGCACTGCATGAAAAACAGGTATGATTCTGTTATGGAAATCACTGCATAGACTCAAACACATCCAGAAATCACTGTCTGTGAACACAGTTTGCTGAACCATTCACAAATGCAGGTAAAGCTCTGTGATGCAGAGAATAAGCCATATGTGACCATGATCCAGAAACACTGCCATCTTCTCATTTAAAGTGGAAAACTGTTCTGTGATCAGATGAATCAAAATCTGAAATTCTTTTAGAAAACATGGAAACTGCATCCTCCAAGCTAAAGGGGAGAGGGACCATTCAGCTTGTTATCAGCACTCCGTTCAAAAGCCTGCATCAGTGCCTGTGGAAGTGGCAGCTTGCATATCTGGAAAGGCTCCATCAGTGCTGAAAGGTGTACACGGGTTTTAAAGCAGTATAGACTCCCACCCAAATGAGGGCTTTTTCAGGGAAGGCCTTGCAGGTTTCAGCAAGATAATGCTAAACTGTGTGCTGAACTGGCCTGCCTGCTGTCCAGACCGTTTACCAACTGAAAATATTTGGAGCATCATGATTTAAAAAAAATAAATAAATAAATACAACAAAGCAGACCCAAGGTTGTTGAGCAGCTCTATCAGGGAAGAATGGGACAGCATTCCTCTCCCAAAAGTCCAACAGCTGCTCTCCTCAGTCCCCAGATGTTTGCAGATTGTTGTCAAAAGAAGAGGGGATGATACACATCACTTTTGAGACGTGTTTCTGTGTTCAAATTCAAAACGAGTTATTTTAGTACATATTCTCTGTTTAAACATTTGATATGTTTTCTATTGTGTTCAACTTGAACATCTTCTAGCCCAAACAGCTCAATCTTTGTCTTGTCTGACCATGAAACTTTTCTCCAGACGTTGCAAATTTCAGTTTTTTTGAAGCAGGGGCTTCTTTCTTAGTCAGCTTTACTATAACAGCTTCAGCTTTTCTGGGAAGGCTTTTCGCGAGGTTTAGGAGTGTTTATGGGGATTTTTGACCATTCTTACAGAAGCGCATTTCTGAGGTCAGATGATGTTGGACAAGGCCTGGCTCACAGTTTCCACTCTAATTCATCCCAAAGGTGTTCTGTCAGGTTGAGGTCAGGACTCTGCAGGCCAGTCAAGTTCTTCCACACCAAACTCACTCATCCATGTCTTTATGGACCCACTTTGTGCACTGGTGCGCAGTCATGTTGAAACAGGAAGGGGCCATCCCCAAATTGTTCCCACAAAGTTGGGAGCATGAAACAGTCCAAAATATCTTGGTATACTGAAGCATTAAGAGTTCCTTTCACTGGAACTAAGGGTCCGAGCCCAACTCCTGAAAAACAACCCCACACCATAAACATAATCCCCCTCCACCAAACTTTACATTTGTTACAGTGCAGTCAGACAAGTACCGTTCCCCTGGCAACCACCAAACCCAGACTCATCCATCAGATTGCCAGATGGAGAAGTGTGATTTGTCACTCCAGAGAACAAATCTCCACTGCTTTAGAGTCCAGTGGCAGCGTACTTTACACCACTGCATCCAACGCTTTGCATTGAACTTGGTGATGTAAGGCTTGGGTGCAGCTGCTCGGCCATGGAAACCCATTCCATGAAGCTCTCTTCTTGAGCTATTCTGAAGGCCACATGAAGTTTGGAGGTCTGTAGCGATTTAATCTGCAGGAAGTTGGTGACCTCTGTGCACTATGCAACTCAGCATCTGCTGACCCCATTCTGTGATTTTACGTGGCCACCACTTCCTGGCTGTGTTACTGTTGTTCCCAATTGCTTCCACTTTGTTGTAATACCACTAAGAGCTGACTGAAATATTTAGAACTAAGGAACTAGTACTGGACTTGTTGCACAGGTGGCATCTCATCTTACAGTATCACGCTGGAATTCATTGAGCTCCTGAGAGCAACCCATTCTTTCACAGATGTTTGTAGAAGCAGTCTGCATGGCTAGGTGCTTGGTTTAATACACCTGTGGAACAGTGATGTGCAGTGAGGTTTGTGACGGGGGGGGGGGGGGGGTACTGACTCCCCTGACTGCATGTCACTGCTGTGGAAGTGACAGGAACACCTGAATTCATTTGGATGGGTGAGTGAATACTTAGGGAAATATAGTGTACATGTATGTATAAACACGCATGTGTAAAAGTATCAAATGAAATGAAAACCAGCGCTTAGTCAATGAAAAGCCGACACATTAAGAAAAACAGGAGCAGTCATTACAAACATCACCATCTAGCAGAGGAAAAAGCATTAAATTGGGAGCTTCTCACAAACGACTCCGTAGCCACGGGCGGTATCGCGAGATTGACGTCAGTACAGTCGTTTGATGACGGTGGCGGGAAAAACGGCGGTGGCGGGAACTGCAACGTGGTCAACATGAGACAGGGGGCGCTGCTGTGCAGATAATGTGGAAATGCGCCACAAAATACTAACAAAAATATAAAATAAGATAAAGAGTGAAATTATTTTTTTCTATTATTTCGGGGTTGAAAACACAATGAGGAATTACGGTACCGTTTATTGTTTAATTTTTTAAAAATAAAATCTGATATGTGAAGGCTCGGAGGGGGAGGGAGAAAAAAAAAAATCAGACTCCGGAGGCCACAAACGGGGGGGGCGGGGGTTACTGAGGACTTAATTATATCAGAGTGGTGTGTTCGTGGTCTTGTGTGGGAGAAACTCCCAATTTTAATAATTTTGTGACTTTTAAAGCACGTTATCAGGTTATCCCGCCGGTGTGTTTTTACATGCCTCCTCACCGCAGAGGGCCTGTGTTGTGTTAACTGTGAGAGAACCAGTAGCGGCGGCGGCAGCAGCATCTCGTGGTGGTATTTGGAGCCCAGCAGGCGTGGAAAGAAAGTGCGTTGTTGTTAGTTGACACTGCTCATCATCACCACCACCACCACCACCAACAACAACCATCATCATCATCCTCCTCCTCATCCGGCCTGCTGAGAAGCCGGGAGCTGGAGTTTGAAACGGAGCGCTCGCCATGGCGGTAAACCTGGACAAGGACGCATACTACCGCCGGATCAAGAGATTATATAGCAACTGGAAGGTAAAGGGGGGGAAAAGAGAGGTGGGGGAGGGAGGTGAAGTGAAGTGAAGTGCGTGTCCGCTCTGGTGAAGTTTAGTAGAGAAAAGTGGAGCTGGTGGTGGATGCTCGGCGTTAAGTTAGCCGCGTTTTTCCCCGCATGAGCGAGTGAACTGGTCGGGGTGAACGGTGATGTTACCCCCCCCCGCCTGCCTGCTCGTATCCAGCGCGAACAGGGGCCGCCACCTGCTCTATTTTACCACTTTTAATTTCCACATAAACCCGACGTTTACAACTCATTTTTTGTTTGTGTTGCACCAAGCAGGCTTGCTGCCTTCATGCTAAAATCACCCCATTCACTACGCTAGCTAGCGCGCTAGCGTGTTAACTTTACTCACAAGCTAACTTTACTAGCCGAGCGGCTAACTGTGGAATAAATCAGCGCCTTCTAAGTTCACATCTAAAACCGAGATAAAGCCGTGCCATGAGCGTTGTTAGTTTCTTAGGTGTGCCTGACAGGTGGCTAGCTGCTCACTTGTTTACATTTACTGTCACTTCGCACTTCGCTGCATGCTAATATTAGCTGGCTAGTTAGCATAAGGTTAACGCCAGCATCCCGGAGACATGTGCAGGATACCTCAAGCTTTTGGAAACCACTTTCTCCTTTGTTTGAGGGGTCCTGCGCGAGTTATTGAAATCTTAAGCGTACTTTTTTTTTGGTGGCTGAGATAAAAAAATTTAAAGTTGCAGCCTCGTGTTGCTGACTTTTCAGCTCATGTTAGACTCCGTGTCACGCTCACTTCTTAATCGTTTCATGTCCATCATAACTGCAATTTAAGCCTCTAAAGTACCTTAATATAATATAGCCGGATATCCTGAAGCATAAAGCTGGCTTAACTTTGAGTTCTGTGTGTGCCACAAGTTCCCCCAAAGAACAACTGCAGATGAAGTAGGACCACCTCACTCTGGACGTCTTTATATGCTCTTTATTATCTCATGCATGACATCAAACTGTGTGTGTGTTTGCCTTCTTTCCAGAAAGGAGAAGATGAATTTGGCAAAGTCGACGCCATCGTGGTCTCTGTGGGAGTTGATGAGGAGATTGTGTACGCCAAATCCACGGCAATACAGGTGAGTGTGCAGAGCAGCAGCAGTGGGTCAGCGGATGGCAAGAGTGCACCTTAATGGGGGTTTTCCTGCCTCTTAACGGGCATTTTAGGAGATGACTTCACCCTTAATTGCAAGTGGTCAGTGCGCAGTGATGGCAGTCTGAGCTACTTAAATGAGAGAAATCTGTGGGTCTTTCTGTTATTTCCCACCATTTTATTTGCAAAAATGTCTTCTAGCTTTGAGTCCATGAAGCCCAATTTAACAAAATTGGTTTATTTTGGTTCTGGTTAAAGTCTCTCTCTTACTTTTGCAGTTGCCAAAAGTTCTAATTTGTAAAATTTTCCCCAGTTACCTAATCTTGTTTTTCACATGTTACCACTACAGTATCAGATCTGAGGAGTTTACAGAAACTGCGCAGACTCGTTTGTCCTTTTTCTTTGAGTTGCACTCTGGCTGCAGTTAATGAGAGTTACGTCTGCATGTTACAGGAGACACCTGCTGAGTTATGTTATGTTCAAAGGTTTCTCTGCTTGTTACAGCAGTTAAGATGGAGGTTTGGCCTCACACAGAAATAATTTTATATAAGCTATGGGGCAAACACATTGCAGCATGCTGCATCCTGTGTCTATTCTCCAGACAAGCAACCACAGTTTGCATTTGCACCATCAAGAAGCAGCTCATCTGTCCTTGAGGCCCTTTGTAGTGTCAAAACAAGCTTTGCCAAAGAGAAAATGGGTTATTTAACCCCCAAAGGCTTCATCAGACCTCCACATTAACAGTCAAACACCAGTGTTAAACTCGAAAAAGCCCTCAAACTTCTCAAATCACTGCCCGTTTTAAATTTTTTGCTTGTTTTCCTCAGACGTGGCTGTTTGGCTACGAACTGACGGACACCATCATGGTGTTCTGTGACACCAAAATCATCTTCCTCGCCAGCAAGAAGAAGGTGGATTTCCTCAAACAGGTGGCTATAACTAAAGGCAACGAGAACGCCAACGGTGTCCCGCCCATCACCCTGCTCACCAGAGAAAAGGTAACACATAAAGACATCTTCGTATGCACACCTGGAAGGGAACAGTGTGTGATTTGTAATTAAAAGTTAGGTTTGTCCAAAAAGAGGAATCTGGTTTGTAACCACAACCTTGAAAAAAATGTAACGTTTCCACTCCTCCACACTCTTTCCACGGTCTTTTTTTTTTTCTTTTGTGGTAAAAATCTGTTCAAATGTTGCTAAATCCACTAATAGTAGGTTTCAGGTGGGTGCATTAAGCTTTGTAGCCACTTAGATAACAGTAAGTGACTTCGAAGTTGAAGATGGAGCCGTTCAGTGCTCTTCTTCAGTGAGAGGATTACATCCAATTTTGTTGCACATTCGTTGTAGGTTTCCCACAAACTTCACCGTCATCTTCTTGGATTCGAAGCAGGTGGAGGAGTTGTTGTGAGTGCCTTTTGCAGAGCAAAATAAAGACTAGAAGGTGGAGTCTCCGGAGAGACGGCTCATCATTTTATTTTTTCATAAAGTGCCTTAGTTATTCTGAAACTGTTTTATGCACATGCCTGCTGCTTCCACAAAAGAAATAGAATTAATTTCAGGCTCGAGCTAGAAAGTTACCAGATGCACCAAATACAGCCAGCACAGAGGTGTGTGATAGTGGTGTGGAGAGAAGGATGACTCAGCAGCAGCAGCTAACATGTGGGGAATGGAGAGGCCACCCACATCCCCATGTTGGTGAAGTAAGGCTTGGGAGTGGGGGCATTGGTGTCGAAGCAGTGTGACGTAAAAGTTGGTAGACAATTTTGCTATGCTAACGTACCTGCCGCGGTATGCTAGTGTTAGTTCCTTGTTCCGCTGTGTAAATTGTTTTTGCCCACGTGTCATGTCCCTGCGCCTCACAGTGCTTTAAACTAATGAACAGAGCCAAATGTGTTTAATGTTCAACAAAAACCAGTGTTTTTGTGTTTCCTCACTGGTAGTCAACACAAGCTTTGTGTGCACGGTTTTAAATTAAACTTGAGGAACCTCGTAAACAACCTTGGAGAATCTCAGTCACAATTTGCTATTTGTGTGTCACCTGTGTTTCAGAACGAGAGCAACAAGGCCAACTTTGACAAGATGATCGAGGCGATCAGGGGCAGCAAAGAGGGCAAGACGGTGGGTGTGTTCAGCAAAGACAAGTTCCCAGGAGAGTACATGAAGAGCTGGAATGACACGCTTAGTGCTGAGGGACTGGAGAAGGTGAGGCGCAGTCCCAACATGTCAGCTAAGTCTGTTTTTTTTGTGTTCCCATTTCAGTTGTGATCAGCTGCTTTGTGCTCCCCCCGCAGGTGGACATCAGCGCTGTGGTCGCCTACACGATGGCAGTCAAGGAGGACGGGGAGCTGGGCCTGATGAAGAAGGCGGCAGCCATAACCAGTGAGGTTTACTCCAAGTTCTTCAAGGAGCGTGTCATGGAGATCGTTGATGCAGATGAGGTGAGGAGGAGGATGAACAGCAGTGCTGGACTTTGCATCAGCTTGTGTTTTATGCTTCTGAATATCTTGTTTTATGTCAGGAGAAACTTGAGTGTTTTACATGGTTGAGCTAGTGTTTGATTATTCTTCTGCTGCATCTACCACAGAGCATGTAGGTGTAAGAGCCGACAGGTTTAAGGAGCGTTGCTGCAAAGAATCCATTCATGCAGCTGCAATACAAATGTCCAAGGTAGCACAGATTGATTAATGCACAGACACTCTCAGATCAGCACAGGGTTTTCTTGTTCTTCATGATCTGCAGCATGATGTGAATGCAGTTTTTACACTCTTTGTCCTTGAAGGTGTAACGGCTGCTTTCTGCAGCAGAGCAGCTTCCACACATGTTGTAATTTGTATCTTTTGGCCAGTACGATTATAGAAGGTGAAAATCCAGGAGCACCTCTACCAGAATTTGCTCTTCATTCCTGTGTCTTTTGCTCCTCCCAACAGAAAGTGCGTCACAGCAAGCTGGCAGAGTCGGTGGAGAAGGCCATTGAGGAGAAGAAGTACCTGGGCGGTGCGGACCCTTCCACCGTGGAGATGTGTTATCCTCCCATCATCCAGAGCGGAGGGAACTACAGTCTCAAGTTCAGCGTAGTCAGGTGTGTGGAGGTACAGTTGCACTTCGAGTTGGAGTTAGGACGGTCTGCGATTTATGGTCATGTTTAAACAAATTGGTGTTTGGCAGGGCTGACGAGTAATTTTCCAACAATCACGAGGGTTAGGACAAGAGAGGAGGATAAGAGAGAAACAAAAGCTGTAGAGTAATCTGCATCATCCCTGTTCCTTCTCTATACAGTGATAAGAACCACATGCACTTCGGTGCCATCACATGTGCCATGGGGATCCGCTACAAATCGTACTGCTCCAACCTGGTGCGCACCCTCATGGTGGACCCCTCTCAGGAGATGCAGGACAACTACAACTTCCTGCTGCAGGTGGAAGAGGAGCTGCTCAAGGAACTCAAGCACGGTGAGTTCAGCAGCATACTGGCAGCACATACTGGGAGCTTTGGATGCATGTTTAAAAAAAAATTACAACAAAAAAGGGCATGGCGATAGAGAAGTTAGTCTTTGCTCTGTGTTCTGTAATCTTCAATATTTATGTACACACTGGGTTTCTAACATTAAAACACTGGGAATAAGGTTTGGGTGCAAATACAGATCACCTGAATAGTTTCTTGATTTTTCTGATTGTAATGAAAAATGCCTGTTTTAGCTTATATTAATTAAAAAAAGAAAAGGGTCAACTTGTCATACACGATAAAGCAAATTGTCAAAACTGACCTGGGAGAATGACTGAAGAGTAATAAGTTGATAGGCTGTTGGAGGAAAAAGGAGAAACGCTGACCATGTGTGAACCTCCTGCGTGTCCTCCACAGGAGTCAAAATCTGTGACGCGTACAACACAGTCATGGAGTACGTGAAGAAAGAGAAGCCAGACCTCGCATCAAAGCTGACCAAAAACCTCGGGTAAATGCCCACAGATGCTGCCTTTTCTCTGACGTACTCAAATTTCAGCACTCTAATCTTTATTTCCCTCTCCGTAGCTTTGCGATGGGGATCGAGTTCAGAGAAGGCTCGCTGGTTTTGAACGCCAAAAATCAGTACAAACTGAAAAAAGGTGACTGTTTTTTTTTTTTTTTTTTTTTTTTTTAGGGTCATGTTAAACTAAGTAAATGAAGCATACAGGTGGTTTTATGTGTCAAAGATGTTTTATAGCACCTAACTGAGACCTCTGCGTGTGTCTCCATCAGGCATGGTGTTCAGCATCAGTTTAGGTTTTTCTGACCTTGTGAATAAAGATGCCAAGAAAGACGAGCAGAAGAAGTATGCCTTGTTTATTGGTGACACAATACAGATCAATGAGGTAAGCAGGCTTTGCAGCTAATGATGCATCCTCTGTTTTTTTCAGTCAGCTGTTGATAAAGTAGCTTGAAGCCAAAGGAGATGTCAGCAAACATCTTTGTCAGACTAGCATTTCACTCCACACCAATATGAGGTTAGCAGCAGGTTGATTGTAGCCAGCATTGGTTGCTTCATCACATCCAAGTCAACTTTGTTGCTGTTATGCTGATGCTGAAACATGACCGCACATGTTTTTACAACCTGAAATCTCTCTTTAACAGGAAGAGGGTGCAACAGTTCTCACGCCGGTTAAGAAAAAGATCAAAAACGTGGGAATCTTCCTGAAGGTACGTGGTCACAGTGCCCACTTGGTGTAAGAATCAGGAGCTGAAGAGGAGCCATTTGACTGTTTAGGTGCAGTTTTGAAAAATTTACTTCTGATGATATACTTCATGGGGAAAAAGTACTGCTCCACACCTCTTGGGTTGCCTGTGGGTCAGGTGGCAGAGTGGGTTCTCATCATTTGGAAGGTTGGTGGATTGATTCCTGACTCCAATTCGTGTGCCGAAGGATCACGGACTCGAGGAGGATCAGTGTTGCTCGACAGACATCCACATTAACGTCAGAGCATGCAGAACTGTTTATATGTGGAGGTTTGACATGAAACTGTTGTGAAGCAGATTTAACTTAAATTTACTATGACTCTCAGAATAATGACAAAATTAATTTAATGCCTCGATGGGAAATTTTGATGATGCCATTCACCTCGACAGTCATCACACCATTGTCCAATAATGCAACCCTAGTGCACGGAGCACCAGAGCCGTCAATGCTCAGCTGCTTCAATAACTGCAAAGATCCAAACCTCCTCTTGTCATTGGCATTAACATCAGCGTCAAACTGTGTACCAGGAGCTTCATCGCATGGCTTTCCATGGCCCAGAACTTTAGTCCATATAGTGTATATTTAAGTTGACAGAATGTATTTGTTGTTTACATTTAATGGTCCTGAGCATTTGCCACAGATTTGGTTGATGTTTGCAGCTGGGGAGAAGGGCCTGGTGAGCATGTCAGTAGGTGCATCCACACTTTCAGTTTAAAAATAATAAATTTGTGATAATAACTGGTGTATTAGCACTCAGCTGCCGCTCTAGTCAGTTTACCTTGTGCATGGACTGCAGCTCCTGAACTGTAGGTTGTAGCTGTAGCCCCCTTTTTGCCATCGCTTGGCTTCGTGGTAGAGACCACATGAAGAGAGGCAGCTCGGGGGGGGGGGCTGTCCAGAGATGGAAAAACAACCCAAAAAATGCTAACATGAGTCTGGGCGGTCTAGTTAAGTCTTTGTGTGTGGGGATTCAGATGTTACCTCTTCTTTTTTTTTTTTTTTTTCCTGCTAATTTATGGCTTGTATATTTTGTTGTCAGCATCTGGCTGCATCTGTTCCCCAGCAGCACCTGTACTGTAGTTGAGAGCCGTTTCAGAGACTTTTCATTCATTAACATGGCTCCAGATGTGTTTTGGCTTCATCTCTGTGTACCGTCACCTTTTTGTTGTTCCATATTTGTAATGTTAGTGTACGTTCTTTGTTTACTAGAGCACCTGTATTGTGAACCTGGCGGCTTTAAAACACAGCAAGGCCACACAGGGAACATTTACTTACCTGTATATGTTGCTTTTTTTTTTTTTTTTTTTTTTTTCCCCTCTTAGAATGATGACGAGGAGGATGAGGAGGAAGAGGGCGATGATGCTGAGGAGCTGCTGGGGAAGGGCGCTCGGAGTGCCGCTCTGCTCGCAGACAGAACCAGAGTAAGTGCGGACGTCTGCGTTGCTGAATACGTGACTGGTGTTTTTGTGATTTTTGCTGCCTTGACAGAGTGTTGATAACTAAGAGTGTGAATGTCTTTGTACTCTATCAGCTACTTGGGAAGGTAAGTATTCATTGTTTCTTCCTAAAATCTCATCAGCTGAACTGGTTTAGTCTCAATAATTCCTTTGCTGATGGGAATGAAGTTGTCATTTTTATTTGAGTGACACTTTTGTTTTTGTTTTTCCCCATCCAAAGCTTTAACACATCTGTTCTCTGCATGTATGTTGTTTTTCCACCTTTTTTTTTTTTTTTAAATATATATTTAGTTTTTTGTTTTAAAAAAGTGTCCTTGTTGTCTCCATGTGGTCACTCAGTTGTTTTTTTTTTTTGTTTGTTTGTTTTGTCAAACTTAGAACGAGATGACGGCAGAGGAGAAGAGGCGGGCTCACCAGAAGGAGTTGGCCAATAATTTGAATGAAGAAGCTCGGCGCCGTCTGACGGAGCAGAAAGGAGAACAGCAGATTCAGAAGTGAGTCTTGTTACTGTTGGTTTTAAAGGTACTCTCCCCTTACAGAATGAGCTAATGCTAAAGCCAGAGTGCAAAGAAACAAACTGACTTCATGCCAAAAACATCATGATTGTGTTAAAGAGAGATCAACTTCAGCTAAAGTAGAGTGGGGCTCCAAAGTCCTCGCCACAGGTGGTGTAAAAGGTGGATGTAGCTTGTGGGCCTGAAAAGTGAAAGCAGTCAGGAAGTGCTTTAAACCTGCAGTGTTTTTAAAGGCCACCAGGGGGTCCATAGCTGTGGTTACAAAAAGACTAATGGTCATATTGAGGTTCTGCAGACACATGACCACTAACCACATGATGTTAACTTGTCAACCGTTTTGGTTGTGTGACAATCACGATAACGGTGTAGGATCAAGCGAATAAGGCTGCAGTCACACAGGAGCAGAGACCGGGTCAGTCTGCTCGCGATTGCTTTTGGCATTGCTGCACTCACCCGTAGTCTGTATGGAAGCGACAGATTCTCTGAGCTGTAGTGAAACTGAAAAAGTGCGACACAAACAGGAAACGGGCACCATTTGCCTTTTGAAGCATTGTTGGTCTCTGTTTTTGTATAAGACGTGTGACATAAAGTACTTTCAGTGATGCACGGCGGTCTGTATGTCTGCTGTTTTTGGTCGATGCCAGCTTCAGCACAGTGTGAGCAAAAAGGCGATGACTCCAGTTCAGCAGCAGGTGGTGTAACAACTGTTAAAACACCAAACAAGAACCTTTTAATAAGTGCCTGCTTTTCTTTTTTTCCTTTAAATAAAGCCTGAGACAGAAGCTGGCAGCAGAGCTGTAAATTCTCATATTTAATTAAGTTTCTCATCATTAAGTGACTCCACTCTGTTTCCTCTCAGGGCCAGAAAATCTAACGTCTCCTATAAGAATGTGTCTCAGATGCCCAGAGAAAAGGACATCAGGGACATGAAGATCTTCATTGACAAGAAGTACGAGACGGTCATCATGCCCGTCTTCGGCATCGCCACGCCATTTCACATCGCCACCATCAAGGTACTCTGAGGTTCTGCGGGGTTTTTTCCTTTGGCTCAGAACGAGTCTTTTGGGGGGGGGGGGGGGGACTGCTTTAACAACAATCCAGACAAAATCACACACAGAGACTTTGTTACCTTACTTAAAAAGGCTACGCAGTGTGTTATTGACCATTTTATAAACAAAATGTTTTAACGTTTGAGTAAGTAAACCCTACTTCAGAAAATAGTTCAAATATTTATCGCGTACCTGATGATTTTCAGTTGTTTAGGGTTTATTTTTTTCTGTATGTGTCAGTTTTGGTCTTAATTACTTACTTTTTTTTTTTTTTGTTCAAATGTGTTTTCTGTCTAGAACATCAGCATGTCTGTAGAGGGCGACTACACCTACCTGAGGATCAACTTCTATGTCCCCGGCAGCTCTCTGGGACGACAGGAGGGAAATATCTTCCCAAACCCCGAAGCCACATTCGTCAAAGAAATGTGAGTACTTCCAGGTCGTTCTAGTGGCATGTGTGTAGATTTCTCTGCACACATTTTTTGCAGGTCACTAGAAATCTGTCATGCTGCAGTATTTGAAGGAAATCTGACATCGCAGGACTAAAATCCGCTGTCGTTCCAACGGCCCAGTTTAAAATGAACTTCTTTGATCTTGAATGTATACACCTTCTCAAGCTCCCATTTTCTTTCTCCTTCCCCCTCAGCACGTACCGGGCGTCCAACCTGAAGGCTCCCGGTGACACGTCGGTGCCCTCCACCAACCTGCAGAACGCCTTCCGCATCATCAAGGAGGTACAGAAGCGCTACAAAACGCGAGAGGCCGAAGAGAAGGAGAAGGAGGGCATTGTCAAGCAAGACTCGCTGGTGATCAACCTCAACCGCAGCAACCCCAAACTCAAGGACCTCTACATCAGACCCAATATTGCACAGAAGAGGATGCAGGGATCACTGGAGGCTCATACTAATGGTGAGGAGACCAGCTTAATGGGAAGGCTGGGAAATGAGTGTGCCTAAGCCTCAGAAGTGTGTGTGTGTGTGTGTGTGTGTTTTTTTTGGTGAAATCTCCTTCTTCTTCACCACACAGGGTTTCGTTTCACGTCAGTCCGCGGTGACAAAGTGGACATTCTTTACAACAACATCAAACACGCCATCTTCCAGCCGTGTGACGGCGAGATGATCATCGTACTGCACTTCCACCTCAAGGTACGCTTATTTAAAAATAAATGCTTAAAATGTTTGCCATTTTAGACCTTAAAGTCTTAAATAGGATTTGCACAATACTTAAAAAAGTTAAGGGAACACTCATGTCGTCTGGTGTTTGTCTCTCCAGTGCATCTGCTGACACTTTGATTTGCACCAAAGCAGCTGAATTGGATTCATAATGGTTTCTGCTTCCTGACCGGACAGATTGATGTCACTGAAGTTTGATGACTGAGTGTTCCTTTAATTTTTAGCTCCGCTGCCCGAAGAAAAAGTCAAATTATTGTCTAAGTTCCAAAAAGTGTGGAACAGACGCTGCTGCGTGGTGCTTCATATTGACTGTAAAAATAAGCATGTTATTGATCTATAACTCTTAGGGTTACTCACCTTCTGGCTGTCTTCCCTGATGGCCAAACTATTCCTTTAGTCTAAAAATGGCCTGAAAATTGGGAGTAATTTGAACAGCATTCGCACTGTTTCATGATGTTTTCCTGCAGAATGCCATCATGTTTGGTAAGAGACGCCACACAGACGTCCAGTTCTACACAGAGGTGGGCGAGATCACTACAGACTTGGGCAAACACCAACACATGCACGACCGAGACGACTTGTACGCCGAGCAGATGGAGCGGGAGATGAGGCACAAGCTGAAATCGGCCTTCAAGAACTTCATTGAGAAGGTGGAGACGCTGACTAAAGAGGAGCTGGAGTTCGAGGTGCCCTTCAGAGACCTGGGGTGAGTAAATCGGATCGTCTGGAACAGATGTGTATGTGCAAGGAGAATGAAGACTCCCCTGTGAGTGTGTGACCGGGCCGTCTTTGTTTACAGGTTCCAAGGCGCCCCCTACAGGAGTACCTGCCTGCTGCAACCCACGTCCAGTTCTCTTGTGAATGTGACTGAATGGGTGAGTGAGCACCTGACACTGAGCTGGAGAAAGTTATAGGCTTTTTTAGGGCCCGAGCACGAACTGTGCGAAGGCCCTATTGTAATTGCTTCGTTTATTATAATTTTTTTTTTTTTTTTTTTTTTTTTTTTTTTTTTTTTTATTATTATTCAGGCAAATGAATTGGCTTTTTGGGGGCTTTATCATATTCAAAAACTCATGAAACTTTGCACATGCGTCACACCTGGTGAAAATTTAAGTATTTTAATGGGCTCGGGCAAGGGCGCGCCCAAATGGCTCGCTAGCGCCCCCTAAACTGGAGCCCCACCGCTGTGTTTCACGTACATGTATGAAACTTCATACACATGTATATCATGTCCAGGCGCACAAAACATCCTCTTGGAGCCATGCCCTAAACCCAACAGGAAGTCCGCCATTTTGAATTAATTATGCAAATTTGGCGATTTGCAGCCCTCACACTTTTTCTAATAACTCAGAGGTTTTAGAACTGTTATCATCTTCATATTTGGTTTGTCTAACCTACACCCCCAGGGGAATCTAAATCTCGAAAATGGTGAGTTTTTGCCAAGGGGGAGGGGTCCTTATGCCCCTTTGAACTTTGATCATTCGCCATGAAATTTTGATTGCCTCTCATTCATACCTACATGATCCAATGTGCATCAAACTTCTCCAGTAGGATGAGGGTGCCCCCCTGAACACATACATATGACAATATTTAATATCAGTCGCAGCGCCACCTAGTGGGAACAGGAAATGTCATATTTTACACTTGGAGGTCCAGCTCCAAGGTGGTTTAGCAGAACCATCTCAAATTTCACCTGGAAAGCCTTAAGAACTTGGACTTACTGTGTTTTCAAAACTGTGACTTTTTGACAAAAGGGCGTGACCCTTATGGGATGGCAACGTTTGATGATTCGCCATGAACACAAAAATGGCTGTAACTCAAAGCCAACTTGCCCAATCTGGCTCAAACTTCAGTGGTGTGATAAGCATGCTGCCCTGAACACACTCATATGCATAAAGTCCATAAACGGCAGAGCGCCGCCTAGTGGCAGCTCGGAATATCTTAAAATAGCAAGTTTTTTGAGTAGCCCCGGAGCTACGTTTTATCTACATGTATGAAAATGTACAGGCTCATGTAGCATACTAAGACGTACAAAAAAGTCTCTTGGACCCATACCCCAAACCCTACAGGAAGTCGGCCATCTTCAATTGAAGGTGTCAATTTTTGCGATTTCCACGCCTGCTACTTGAACGAACTTGTCCTAGGGCATTTCACCCACTGACACCAAATTGGCTCCAGATCATCTACACAAGTAGCCCATCAAAAGATATTCATGGTTTTGTAGAATATTGAACGGTGTTGCCGTAGCAACCCTCTAAATGTGGGATTTTACTCATATACCACAGTGCACCAAATTGTTACATCTCTGACATACATTGTCCGATCTGCCTCAAACTTCACAGGCTTAATGGGAGGGTAAGGGAGACTGGACACACCCATCTATCAGCTTTGTTTCACACTCATAACGCCACCTAGTGGTGACATGAAATCAGTAGAATACTGATAACCATTATCCTATGATCATTATAATTTCATTGATGGCTGCGGGCATTACATAGAGCATTGTGATACTTTCATTAGTGGGCACTCACCGACGCCACCTAGTGGAAGCGGGAGACGAACGACGGGAGGTACAGCTAGCCTGCTGAGCTGTCAGCAGCCGGGTGAGCCCACTACTCTCTCGTCTGCGAGAAACTCAGAGCGCGGCTCGGCTGGAGCGTGCCACGGGTCGACGCGCGGCTTGGCTGGAGCGCGCCACGGGTCGACGCGCGCCGGGTGCGAGGGCCCGCTCATCGCCGCTTGCGGCTTTAATTTTGTTTTGTTTTTTTTTTTTGTTTTTTTCCTCTGTCTAATTTAATGTGTGTAGTCACCTGTAGAGTAAAAGCTGTTTATGAAAAATCTTTTTGTGCGTCTGCAGCCGCCATTTGTGGTGACTCTGGACGAGGTGGAGTTGGTCCATTTCGAGCGTGTGCAGTTCCACCTGAAGAACTTCGACGTGGTCATCGTTTACAAGGACTACAACAAGAAGGTCACTATGATCAACGCGGTACCCGTGAACTCCCTCGACCCCATCAAAGAGTGGCTCAAGTAAGGTCATCGAGGGGCCAGCAGTTTCAAACGTATCTTTCTTTAGATGTCTGATTTTAACATGCGCTCAGAAGGATTATCATTAAAATGCTTTTCCCCCCTTTTTAGCTCTTGTGACATCAAGTACACAGAGGGAGTCCAGTCTCTGAACTGGACCAAGATCATGAAGACCATTGTTGATGACCCAGAAGGATTCTTTGAACAAGGAGGCTGGTCTTTCTTGGATCCAGAGAGCGAGGTGAGCTTTTCCCAGTTTTTTTTTTTTTTTTTTTTATTTAATAATGTTCACATTTTTTCTCATGAACTCTATTTCAATCATAACATGATGCAAAGGATAAATTGACAGATTACTGAGGTTATATTACCTTTGTAATCACATCCCTCTGTCTGTACTGTTTTGCCTCAGGGAAGCGGCGCAGAGGAAGATTCAGAGTCAGAAATGGAGGATGAGACGTTCAACCCATCTGCAGATGAAGAGGAAGAAGAGGAGGAAGACAGTGATGAGGATTACAGCTCAGAGACAGAGGACTCTGGTATGATTTTAGATGGAAAATTTTGAACCTCAGATGTAAAGATGAAGTTCTTTTTTCTATTCTTACATTTTTGTGGCTAAAATGACTTGTACACACTGATTACATCTGATTTTTATTGTTTTGTGCTGTGGTGCAGACTACAGTGCGTCTCTGGGCAGTGAGGAGGAGAGCGGGAAAGACTGGGATGAGCTGGAGGAGGAAGCCAGGAAAGGTTTGTATTTGCTAAATTTGACTTGTCGAAATTTCCAATTAAAGTGTTCAGGCTCTGACGTGTGCACGCCCTCAAAATAATACTCTCCAAATGCAGCTATGTCTGGTATCAGCCACTAGAGGGTGCCAAATGACCTCAAACTTTACAGCTCTCATCTAAAAACAAACTTTAAATCAGCTTTAATTTGAGATTTACAGCTTTGTACTCTGTTCAGCTACTTGTTAACACATATTTCTCATCAGCCAATCACATGGCAGCAACTCAGTGCATTTAGGCATGTAGACATGGTCAAGATGACCTACTGAAGATCAAACTGAGCATCAGAACAGAGAAGAAAGATCATTTTAAGTGATTCTGCATGTGGCATGGTTGTTGGTGCCACATGAACTGGACTAAGTGTTTCAGAAGCTGCTGATCTGCTGGGATTTTCCCACACAACCATCTCTATGGTTTACAGAGAACGGTCTGAAAAGAGAAAGTATCCAGTGAGCTGCAGGTCTCTGGGTGATGTCGGAAATCAGAGGAGAATGAGCAGACTGCTTCTAGCTGATGGGAAGGCAACAGTGACGTGAATAACCATTCATTACAAACCAGTGTATACAGAAGAGCATCTCTGAAGGCACAATGACCCTCAAAGCAGCCCTTAGTACCAACTGAGCATCATTTAAACTCCACAGCCTACCTGAGTATTGTTGTTGACCATCTCCATCCCTTTATGACCACTGTGTACCCATCTTATGATGGCTGCTTCCAGCAGGACAACACACCATGTCACAGAGCTCAAATTTGTTTCTTGAACATGACAATGAGATCACTGCACTCAAATGGCCTCCACAGTCACCAGATGTCAGTCAAATAAAATGAGCTGGAATTGGTGATTCTCATCATGGAGGTGAAGCTGACAAATCTGCTGTGTGATGCTATCATGTCAAAACGGACCAAAATCTCTGAGGAATGTTTCCAACATGTTGTTGAATCTGTTCCACAAAGAATTAAGACACACCTGAAGGCAAAATGGGGTCCAACCCAGTGCTATCGATATGTACATTAATAATATTGTAATTATTATATGTGTGTGTGTGTGTATGCACATGAGCAGGTATAAAATTATGACCACCTGCCTAATATTGTCTTAGTCCCCCTTTTGCTGCCAAAACAGCCCTGACCCATCGAGGCATGGACTCCACTAGACCCCTGAAGGTGTGCTGTGGTATCTGCACCAAGATGTTAACAATAGATTCTTTAAGTCGTGTAAGTTGTGAGTTGTGGCCTCCATTATTTGGACTTACTTGACCAGCACATCCACAGATGCTCAATTGGATTGAGATCTGTGGAATTTGGAGGCCAAGTCAACACCTCCAACTTGTTTTTGTGCTCCTCAAATCATTCCTGAACCATTTTTGTTTTGTGGCAGGAAGCATTATCCTGCTGAAAGAGACCAACAGGGAATACAGTGTCCATGAAAGAGTGTAAATGGTCTGCAACAATGCTTAGTTACAGTAAGTGGTACGTGTCAAAGTAACATCAGCATTGATGGCAGGATCCAAGGTTTTCCAGTACAACATTGCCCAAAGCATCACACTGCCTCTGCCAGCATAGTGCACCCTGGTGCCAGGTGACACACGCACCCGATCATCCACACGATGTAAAAGAAAACATGATTCATCAGACCAGGCCACCTTCTTCCATTGCTCTGTGGTCCAGTTCTGATGCTCACGTATCCATTGTTAGTCCTTTTGACAGTGGATAGGGGTCAGCATGGTCACCCTGACTGATCTGCAGCTATGGAGCCCCAAACACAACAAACTGTGATGATCTGTGCATTCTGACAGCTTTCTATCAGAACCAGCATGAACTTTTTGAGCTACACTAGTTCGTCAGTTGGATTGGACCACACAGGCCAGCCTTTGCTCCCCATGTGCATCAGTGAGTCTTGGCTACTCATGACCCTGTCGCTGGTTCACCACTGTTCCTTCCTTGGACCACTTTTGAGATCCTGACTACTGCAGAGTGGGAACATCCCACAAGAGCTGCAGTTTTGGAGATGCTCTGACCCAGTCATCTAGCTATCACATTGGCCCTCGTCAAACTCGCTCAAATCCATACAATTGCCCCTTTTCCTGCTTCTAGCTCCCTAACATATCCCACCCACTAACAGGTGCCAGGATGAAGAGATAATCAGTGTTATTCACTTCACCAGGCAGTGGTCAGAATGTTACGCTGGATCAGTTTGTACAAACAAATGAACAAACTTGGTCCAGTGCATTTCTGCGCACTCTGCCGCACTACACATGAAGGGTTTGATCACACCGTACTTCCCTGTAGGAAAACAGCCGTGAGCCAATAAAAAACCTTGCGGACTGATCACAGCAAAAACAAAATTAAAGAGCTCACACACTAAATACTGAGTAAGTATATGAAGTCTGTAGTAAAGGTCAAGTGGCCATTCCTAACATCCTCTCACTCCACCATGATTAGATGTCTCAACACCACAACTGAGTTTTTTTTGTTTGTTTTTTTAAGGAGCAAGCCTTTGTGACATTTGTTTTTTTTTTTTCCTCCCCCCCCACCCCCCCCACCCCCCTCCCAGCTGACAGAGAGAGCCACTACGAGGACGAGGACACCTCCAACAGGAAGAGGAAGGTTCGGTCATCCGCCCCACCGAGCAAGAAGAAGCGACGGTCCTAAATGTCTCGTACATTCATTCATACTGCCAAACCTAGCTGACCCCTCCTCCCACCACGACTGGCTCCTCACACTTCACACAGACACACACACACCTGCGCTCAGACACAGTGTGTACATAGACTTAGACCCCCCCCCCCCCCCCCCCCCCCCTATTTTTGTTGCGTTATCGGTGAAGTGTCATGTTGAGATGGTGAAAGAACCAGCAGGACAGCCACGCTTCACTCATTAGCCTCCCCCCTCCTCCCCCTTTTCATTTCTTGATCATTTCCCACCTCCATTCATCCATCCATCAGGGTTTATTGTGAGTGTGTGAGAGAGAGAGAGAGTGTGGTTTAATGGGTTTTTATTGCAAGCATTGTTTATTTTCTGTTAAAGAGTTTCTTAACTAATGGATAATAAATAAAGAGACTTGACATCTCCTCTGCCAAGTGTTTTATATAAACTGAGAAACCTGATTTTTTTTTTTTTTTTTTTTTTTTTTTTTTTAAACCTCTTGTCTTCCCCTCCTCGCCCACTTTCTGTTTCTCCCTCTTATTATTTTCATGAGTGTCTGTTAAATTGTGGTAATACGATCATTTTTTTTGAGGGAGGGAGGGGGGGAAGAAACATTTCAGATTCTTTTTCCTGTTTTTGGAGTGGGGCTTATAAACTTATCCATAAAGACACAAACAACCCTCGCACTTGTCCTCCTCTTGGCCCCCACTTTTTTTTTTTTTTTTTTTTTTTTTGTTGGTCAATCTGAGTAGATATAATGTTGTACTGTTTAATTCTGAAAATCCTGTTTTTGTTTTTGTAATAAAATTAAAAGGAACTGTAGTTTCCATTTGTCTGTTTTTCTTTCACATGGTTTCAGTTTTGCACGTTAAGTGTTGACTGCATTATAGGAGGCTGGTCACTGGTGTTGTAGAGCATTAACTCTGTGCTGTCATAACATACATTACATTTTTTTCTTTATTCCTTCCAGGCAGCCAGACTTGTCCTTTTTAAAGTGGTCTTGAGCAGCAGTTCTCCAGCTTTCTGAGGGTCTTTCAGAGTTTTTCTTTGGACATTGGCAGCTTTGTCACTTTTCAGACCTGTCCTGGTACCTGACCATTTTTAGAGGAATGTTTTTCTGTTTAAGTCATTTAACACTGACCTATGAATCATTCAAGCATGAAGGTAGTACCTAATTCAAGGGAAGAAGCAGTGTTGTGGCTACATGTAACAGAAATCGCAGTAAAGAACCAACTGTGTCTTTAGCTACTTACTAGCAGCCTGTTACAAAAAAACACATTTGTTCCAATTTCTTTATGTTAATCTGTGAAAAATGCCAAAGATAAGACAGTTTGACAGACATAAAATAGCATTTTTGCACCAACAAGATGATTTCCAAAGAGCTATTTGCTGAAAACTTGGTAAATCAGCATGGTGGGCAGTGTGTCAACAGAAGTGTCAGGCCTAGGCTATCTACAGCAGATGAACAGTTTGTGAAAGTCACGTCCTTAAGAAACAGGAAAAAAAATCCAGCAAAGACCTGACACAGGACCTGAGAGATGAATCTGATCTGTTTACTGCTCACTGAAGCCTCATCAGAAATGGTCTGTGGAAGGTCTGTCAGGAAGCTATTAAGGAAGGGAAACAGGGAGAAAAGGCTGAGGCATGCCAAACTGCACAAAAACTGGACTGAAAATCAATGGCAACAGGTCTGATGGAGTGATGAATCCAAATTTGAACGTTTTTAGTTCAAGCCGTATGTACAGAAAAGGCCAGGAGAGAGGAACAACTGTGTCTACAGAAATCTGCAAAACACAGTAGAGGCTGTCTTCAACACTATTTGACACTATCAGGTGTCTTTGTGTGTGTGTGTGTGTTGTGAAAGAAATACAAATGGGAGGAAAGTCTGCACCACTAATCCCAAGTTGCCATTTCATTTATTTATTCGTAACTTTAAATGCAATATTTCCAACTTCACCTGAAGGCAGCACAGCTTGGTGCTCCCTCTAGTTATTGAAAATCAGTTCAGCTGCAGCTGAAATTTATACAAAGACTGAAGGAAAAAAAATCCCAGTTCAAGTTTATGTTTATTGTTAGAAACAAGAGCAAACATTTTTATCACATTTTCAAAAATATATTTGTTTGAAAACAGTGATTTTAGTGACATTCAAATATGTTGCAGTAATACAAGCAGTAACTCATAAAATGAAGGCCAGTGCAGATTCAAACCACTGCTATGATAACTGGCTAAAACTGGGTGTTAAAAAGCATTTGAGCCAAAAAAAACCCCCCAAACTATAGAGAAAAAATAAAATCTCATTTTGAGTGCTTCCAAAAAACAAAACAAAACAAAAAAAACCCCCTAAAATTAAATCCTTCAGTTTAAATCTTTGTTCGCTGACGTGGATAAAAACTTCTCTAATACCTATTCTATACTTAATATTGTTCCTTACAAACATTTCATTATAACAACAACAACAAGAACCAAAACAACAACAATAATAACATTTAAACAATAAATGATTAAAGCTAAACCAGTAAACCTACTCTAACTAAAATTAGATTATAAGAAAAAAAAACTATTTCTTCTTCACACCTGCAAACATCTGAGATTTTTTTGGGGAAGTTTGCAGGTGTGAGTCCAGCTTTGCTTTTGCTGTTTTGCAGAGTAAACTCCAAAGTAAGTGTACATGATGTAGAGTTCACTGACAGTCAGAGTGAGGGGCTCCCACTCTGAAGACAACAGGACCCTGAATGGTGAAGCCAAGATAGAAAAGCATGGGTGGCAGCGGTGAGTCAGGTGGTTGATCTTCTGTTCTAACCTTTATTTTCTGGTTTCCTGCACAAACAAACACTTCCTGTTCTTCATCCTCCTCTGACTCTGTAGAAGAACATGGCTCTATCTGGACTGGAAGAAGGATATCTCTGATTTCTGCAATGTGCCACACCTTCCCACTGAGCCACATATCATTGATCTGCTTCTCTTTCTCTTCAGTGTCCACCTTTTCCTCCACAATTGCATCCAGCCTTGATTTGTGGATCCATTTCTTCAGTCCGGAGCCTTTTCCCAGAAAAAACAGCGGCACCAGGTAACGGCCTCGAAGGTATTTGGCATACTTGGCTTTCTCAAATGCATTCTCCATGAATGTGACATACCTTTGGAGGTCAAGGTTTAACATGAGGTCAGGAGGTAGCTGTGCAGGCTCCCCAGCTGGGTCTTGTTCCTGATCTTGTTCTTGATCTTGTTCGCTGTCTTCCCAGGTTGTGTTTGTTGACCCATTGTCCTCTGTGGCCTTTGGTTCCACTTCTTCATCATCCTCTTCTTGCAGCACTTGAAGCTGTTTTTCTGGCCAGAACAGCATCAGCACCAAAAGATAAAACTCAGGTCTGCTACTCGCCACTTCTGTCCCCAAGAATCTGTGAATTATCATTTGGAGCTCCTTCATTGGGCTGAGCTGTGGAGAATCAGGCATCCTGTTGCTCAGGAGGATGTTGGAGAGGATGTAGCTCTCTGCTTGTTTGATATCATCATCATTTTCCTCGTACATCACCTTCAAACATTCTTGAATTGTCTCTAAATCAGACACGTTTTTCTCAGCCTCCTCAAATTTAGCACGTCTTCCCTTTGACTTGAAAAGACCGTGGTTCAGCAAATCAAGAAGGCCTGGAAAGCTGGTGGAGTCTGCTGCTGTTTTGTTGGTGTAGTATTCATAACAGAGTGCAACATCCCTCCAGAAGTAAGGTGGCTCCAAGGTACTCATGTTAGGTTGGGAGTAGGTTAGGTACCATTCAAAGAAGTCAAACTTATCTTCAATTTCTGTTTCTAAGTTTGGATATAAAGCTGCAGAGCGGTCTTTGAGCTTCTCAAAGGCGATCTTTGCCACTTGGAGGAAACCAAAGAGCCCTCTGTTGTTGAAGATGTCTGAAATGTTTCCAGCTTCAGCCATGTCCATCATCTCTGGGCTGTCTTCTCTCTCAGCTTTCCTCTCCACCTCTTTAAATGCTTTGAAGGCCTTGCTTGCTGTTTCTATAATATCAGTTTGGCTACGAATAGCTTCCCTCAAACGTTTCTTATAAACTTGTGCAAGAGTGTCAGCAATGAAAGAGTTGTTTGGACATCTTTTAATGGCCTCTTTTGCCCATTTTTCGGCTTTAATGGTGTCTTTGTGATATAGGCGAGAGATTGTTTGAGGGAAATTGGGGTTCTGTGGGAATTTTTCAGAGGCAAATTCCAATACAGAGACAGCATTGTGAAAATCCTCCTTATTCCAGATATCACTGATCAACCCCGAAAACTTCTCTTTACCATTCTCTGTCACTTCTCTTCTTGTCAGCAAACCTTTGATGAACTGAATCATGTGTGGTGTGGACTGATCTCCACAAAGTGAGGACATTAAATTTCTCATGATTGTACTTCTGTTAATCCTCAATTCATGCAGTAGCTCCACACCTCTTTGTGCAATCACTGGGTGAGTCACTGACACACCTTCAGGACTGGATGTGCTGATGAAGCGTGTAAAAGGCTCCATTCGTTCTTCAAAGGGGGGGCCTCCATGGATGGGATCAGGCGGTCCAAGGATCTGTTGACACTCATCCATATGGAGGTAGGAGTCAGGAATGTATGCACCGAGCAGCGCCAAGAAAGAGAACAGCTGCGTGTTTTTGGCCTGTGCGTTCTGTTGCACATACTCTGAAATGAAAGTAAGGGTTTCTGCTGGCACTTGTTCCATGGTGGTGAGCTTAGACTTCAAACTGAAATGGAAAGTTTTGCCTTTCGCTTTATTTATTCCACCCGTAAAATAGTCCAGTGGTATTCAGATACCTGTAGGGGCAGGGATGAGACCGATGTTAATCATTTAATTTTAAAATATGCAATCATTCAACCACCCGGTATGGTTTTCAAGACAAACTCCCTTTTAATAGAAGGAAACTGCAGGTGAAGGTATTCAGGGTGTCAAGAGGATGACTTAATTGGTGATGCCATGACTGCCTCCAGTCCCATCATAGGACAATTTAGTTTGAGGAAACAAACATGAGGCTGGAAATGAAAGCCAGATCAGCATGCTACCAGCATTTGTAGTTTAGTATTTTGCTGGTTTAGAGTATTTTAGCAATGCATATATACAAATCTATTACAGATTATGTTAGCTAACAGGCAGGTTTTGGGCTGGGAAGGTTGTCTATCTATCTATCTATCTATCTATCTATCTATCTATCTATCTATCTATCTATCTATCTATCTATCTATCTATCTATCTATCTATCTATCTATCTATCTATCTATCTATCTATCTATCTATCTATCTATCTATCTATCTATCTATCTATCTATCTATCTATCTATCTCTGCTGTGGCATAAACCCTACATTAGGTGGAGGTCTCATATATTAAAAAAATGTGAATTTCCAAAGTTGAAATCTTATTGATAGCAGTGATGAAATGTAAGCTGACAACACCTATCATTTCATTACCAAGAAAATGTGCATCATTAAGAAAGAAAACAAGCAAAAAATATTTGTGCTGACTTACCTGTTGGAGATGAAGCAGGTTTGTGGATGACTGGAGAGCATGAGGATGCTATTTAAGCAGTCTGAGCTATGCCTTCAACATACTGCACATTCTCATCTCCTGGGTGTGGTGTGGAGCTCCCATTGTGCTGTCATGGCTCCTTTGCTGATTAAGCATGACAACAATGGTGGTTTTATTTGTGCATAATTAAAATAGCTTCAGTAACTTTTGTTTCTGCAGAAATGATAATGAAGTCCTGTTTTCCTGTAAATGGTGACTTTGCCTACTATATGTTTGAGATTTCAGTTAATATAACAGAGCATCATTATGCTGTGTTATATTAATAAATGATAAAGGATGGATCAAATTTAAGTTTTGTTTTTTTTTTCAGCATTTTTGAGCCCTCATAACATCAGTAGCACAGGAGATATCCACACCAAATTTTCAAGACATAAAAAGATATTTGGACTCTGTTAAAAACTGCAAACAAATCAATTTTACACCAACTCTGAGTGTCACAATGAAAAGCCAAAATCTATTTTTTGTTCAGCAGGATTTTTTTTTCAATAACCAACTTTGACCATCAGTTTCTTGGGAAAGGTAATAGTCTCAGTAGCCACACTGCCCCAGTTTAACATCTGTGGCACAGTGAAATCAACAATGGTAGCCCAGAGTTTGATCTGGAGAAAACTTTAAAAATTGCATTTTGGGTAAACTTTCAGCAATCGTGTAACCATGTAGATGACTGGTCAAGTATTGCCAATGAATGCTCTTTTTTCTTCACCATTTTTATCCACATGTTAGGACTTGCTAATATAATTTTAGCCTCTAAGATACATTAGCGCAAACAGTCATTCTAAATCAGTGGTTCTTTTTCCATCATGCTCCACTTCATCGGTCGAAATCTTTTCACACCCCATGCGAGGCAACGTCCGGGGGGGTGTGCCCCACAGTTTGAGAAACACCGTTCTAAATGATATCCTCGATGTCTCATATCAAATTAAGCATTTTCAAAATTATGGAAATACTGTCCAGTAAACTCTAATAAGTGAACCTTAAGTTTTCTTTTTGTCTGACATAAAATAGAAATATACACATAAAGTCAAACATCACACCAAAATTACTTATGACAGACATATGCATCACAGAACATGATGGATTTGACTTGTAAACAGCAACTTCTGCACAACCTCAATGAGCTGTATTCAAAGTCCAAGAAAGAATAAATATTTCATTATTCAGTCATTTTCTACTGTAGTGGTAATGAGAATATTTAGGAATAATGAGATACATTGTTGGGCAGCACGGTGGCGCAGTGGTTAGCACTGCTGCCTCACAGTTAGAATACCATCTGGAAGGCCTGGGTTTGATTCCACCTTGGCCCAGGCCTCTCCCTCTCTCTGTGTGGAGTTTGCATGTTCTCCCCGTGCTTGCGTGGGTTTCCTCCGGGTACTCCGGTTTCCTCCCACATTCCAAAGACATGCACTTACTGGGGTTAGGTTAATTGGCTATTCTAAATTGCCCATAGGTGTGAATGTGTGTGTGAAAGGTTGTTCGTCTCTCTGTGTTGGCCCTGTGACAGGCTGGCGACCTGTTCAGGGTGTACCTTGCCTCTCGCCCTATGACAGCTGGGATAGGCTCCAGCCCCCCCGCGACCCTGAACAGGATAAGCGGAAGCGAATGGATGGATGGATGGAGATACATTGTTGAATTATGAGGTTTTCTTTACAAACAAAACTGAAGGAGTAACAGGCTGGGGTGGTTTGTTGTCATCTTTGTCTTGTTAGCAGTGTGAGAGTGGTTCATTGTTCACTGTAAAATATAACACACCCTGCTCTTCTAGCTATGAATGAACACTGTAAGCAAAACTGAAACAGTAAAGGTTTATCTCACATTCTATTTGTGTGGTATGTGTGTCGTGTGAGTGTGCCTTTAGGTTTACGTCAGTGCATATTTTTTATTTTGTCCACAAATCTCTTGGTTTTAACTTCTAAATCCCCCCCAAAACCAAAATATTTAGGGTGTGTTTTAATAGATTCTTAAATAAAGTTTGCCAGCTTTGTTTAGCAAAAATTCTAAAACACAATCTCTTGTATATAGCAGATCAACTGCATATGTTAACTAGTTTTTTCTATCTATTTTTTCTATCTAAATCTAAAAACTCAACTAGTGACTTTTATGTGGGTGGTTGTTAGTTATTTAGCTAATTACTTGCCTCACTGGCCTGTTTTTTTTTCCTAACTTAAGCTAACTTGCTGTTAGTGCCAACAATACATTTATTGCACAAAATTATATTTTGGTATCAACTTAGTGTCCCCACATTTCCCAGAATACAGTATAACAAGCCCTCTGTGAAAGTGTGTAAATACTCACTCAATGCTACTGCAGACAAAAGGATGTGTGTGATCACAGGGACGATCCCACTGCAACATTATCGGGGCAGACGTAAACCAGTTTGTGAAAGAGCCAGATCAGCCCGATCCAGAGACTGTGGCCCTTCGCTTTCTCGTTAATCTTTTTAGCGGCTCATTAGTTTTCACACTGACCGGGTTTGTGTGATACTGTCTGCAGTGACTCTCAGGATTTTGCCATGATGTAGGTTTGGTATATAAGGTGTAGTGTTCTCTCCATACTGTAGCTGTCACCTGGAAGAAAAATATTAGGTAACTGGGTAAAACCCGTTTACATGTAGATGAAACTGTGAAAAGTGTGATGCAAATGTGAAACAGAGAACGTTTGATTTCAAAGTAAAATTTGCACCTTTTGAAACAACTTTACTGTGAAGGCGAGTATCTGAAGTTTCACCAATACTCACCAAACATTTGGCTGTAGTGTTTGTCAGAAATCTGTTAGCGGTCAAACCAATCACAAGGAGCTTTTTGGTGCAACATGCTCTCTATGACTGATTTCACCTAGCAACAGCCAGCAATCTCCAACAACCACTTGTCAGTGAGTCAGAACTACACATTTTTCCCTGGTGGCAGGATGTTGCCAGATGTGTCTATGACCTGTGTGACTGAGGGTTTATCTGGATCCATTTGCAGGGGCAGCAGTGTAAGCAGATCCACCTAGACCTCTTTCTCTCCAGAAATCATTCATTCTTACTTTGTCCTGCCTGGTTTATCCAGTAGGATCATTAACCCATGTTATATTTTTGAAAGAATAAGTCTTAAAGGCAGGGGTAAAAGTAAGCCCGTACGGTCCAGTACTGGGTACCACTAAAAGATTCTGCGCCGGTACGCAGCACCGGCAAGAGTTGGAGTGGCTGTCTGCTGTAAAGCCATCATTCAGAACCGGTCACGGCTGCACTTTGGGTCAGAGTAGATCCGCTAGCAATAAGCAGTCTAAAACACGATCAGTTAATAAATTGCTTTTATTCTCATTTCAAATTGTTTCTGAACTGTTTGTGCTATTCTGGAGCCTCAAGTCTCTAGCTTCTCTCCCCTCAGAGAATGACGCTTTTGTCAACGGACAGCCACGTCCCGTAAGCGGGACGGATGTAGTGCATTGTACATGACAGGCTAGACCCTCCTATTCTGATTGACACCTCACTCGGACAATCATGTAACTGGCTGCACCAAAATCAATCGAAAAGATTACATGACGCCCCCTTGTAATTATTGGCTCTGGAAAACCCATTTCTTAATATGATTGGCCGAATGAGGTGTCAATTAAAATGGGAGGGTCTAGACTTCCATATAAAATGCACTACATCCCGGACAGGACGCGGCCAGTTAACAGGCAATGACATTGGTTTTCCAGAGCCAATAATAACAAGAGGGCGTAATTTTTACTGGTGATTTTGGTTTGGCCAGTTAACAGGTTAAAACGTTCACTGCTACGTTTAATGTCGGTCTGCTTGTTATGTATATATGTGTGTGTGTGTGTGTTTGTGTGTGTGTGTGTGTGTATGTGTGTTTTTGTCATAGTACCAGCAAAAATTTAAAACTACTTTCACCCCTGCTTAAAGGGGGCACTACTGTGCTTAGTTACCTGCATTGTCTGACATTCTTCAGTCTCTGCAGTCCTGGCAGCAGCTATCAGCAGCACAAAGAACGTTCATGCAATCCACAGAAGGAATTTGAATATAGCTGAAGTCAATTACAGGAAATGATTTGAATGGAAAATTTTCCTTATTTGTTTAGTCTCAATCCCCACAAACCAGAGAGCTGTGCTGAAACAGTCACATATAACATGCATACATAGAAGCTAACTTTCTTTCCTGATGGAGGGCAAGAGGTTTTAAGTAACTAGTAAGAAAGCACTCCATTTATTAATTACCAACTGTACAATGAAAAACAGGCCTTAATTTGATTTTGCTAACCTCTGTGTCACCCTGCTTCCAGTCTCACCTCACCTGGCTCAAGAGCTTACCACTCACCTGCACAACTTGCCTGCTGACTCTAGTCTGGTCCTCTGAATCTTCAGCCCCTCCTCTGCACTCGGATTCCTGTGCCCAGCTTCCTGCCTGCCCTCCTGGAAGTGTCCTCTCTGTGAACCAACTTAACAGCAAGTCCACGGACGGACTCACTCATCAGGCCAAGTAGGTGAACACCTTTCAATACAGTCGTCATCAACAGCCTTCTCTTGTGGATTCCTCTCCTCTGGAACCTTGTCCTCTCCTGCAGCGGCCCACTTCTCTAATCTTAGTCATTATTATGACTATTATTATTTTTAACCCCAGTTTTGGAGGTTGAATAAAAAACACATTTGTATCTTGTCTAGGAACTGATTTTGTTTTTTTAAATTTTGTATTTCAGGAACAGTACCTCCATGACAGATGAATGTTGCTTTCTGGTTACAGTCAGCTTGAAGCCAGACTGTGTACTTTCCACAGAAACACAGTTTCAACTCTAACTTAGGCCTCTTTGTCAGTACCTGAAGGAAGTTTCTGCTCCATCTGACCAGACCCAGGCATCCTTAAACAGACAAAATCACACTGTGTTGGTTAGTGCAGCAATCTCTAAACTTTCCTGTTCTGTATGCACACATGCCATATCAGTGTGCTTCAGTCTGCACAGATCTTATACAAATCGCCACACGATCCCAGTGATCCCAGGGCCTATGTTTTCCTGGAGCTTTTCCCCCCTGGTAGGGTCTCCCAAGGCAAACTGGTCTTGGGTGAGGGGTCAGATGAAGAGCAATTTGGATGACCCTTATGAAACCCCCTCCCAAGGTAACAGTTTATCCTGCTTGGGATAGAGTTACTGGGGCTCTACCTTGGAGCCAGGTCTGGGGAGTGTGCTCGATGGAGAGCACCTGGTGGCCAGACCTTAGCCTGTGGGGCCTGGCTGTACACAGCCCAAAGAGGAAACATGGACCTGCCCTCCTGTAGGCCTTCTGACCACAGGAGGTGCTGTAGGGGTTGGGTGCAGTGTGTATTGGGCAACGGCCCTGGTGGACCGATCCCTGGCTATTGAGACTGGCTACTGGGACATGGAATATCTCCTCTCTGGTGGGGAAGAAGCCTGGCTAGTGTGTGAGCTAGATATAGTCGGGTTTACCTCAATGCATGGCCAGGGCTCTGTCTCCAGTCTCCTGGAGAGGAACTGGACTCTGTTTCAGTCTGGAGTTGCCCTCGGTGAGAGGCGGCGAGCTGGGGTGGGTATTCTTGTGTTCCCTCGGCATGCTGCCTGTACGTTGGAGTTTTCACCAGAGGGCAAGAAGGTTGCTTCCCTGCGCCTTCGGGATGGGGAACGGGTCCTGACTGTTGCTTGCGCTTATGACAGTTCAGAGTACCCTTCTTCAAGTCGCTAGGTGGGGTGACCTGAGGGTGCTCCATCCGGTGACTCCATTATCCTGCTGGGAGACTTCAACACTCATGTGGGCAATGACAGTGAGACCTGGAGGGATTTGATCGAGAGGAACGGCCTGTCCAATCTGAACCATAATGGTGTTTTGTTATTGGACTTCTGTGAAAACCACAGTTTGTCTATAATGAACACCATGTTCAAACATAAGGATGTTCGTAAGTGCATGTGGCACCAGGACACCCTAGGTTGCAGGTCGATGACAGATTTTGTAATTGTATCACCAGATCTGTTCTGGACACTCGGGTGAAGAGAGGAGCTGAACTGTCAACTGCTCACTACCTGGTGGTGAGTTGGATCATGTGGCGGGGGAAGATGCTGGACAGACCCTGCACACCTAAATGTATTGTGAGGGTGCGCTGGGAACGCCTGAGATCTTCAATTCCCACCTCTGGCAGAATTTCTGAGGGAGGTTGAGGACACTGAGTCCGAATGGACCATGTCCATGTCACCATGACTGTGTCACCTCCATTGTTGAGGCTGTGGCTGCAAGGGGGTTGGTACTGTTGTGGTGGTAATTCCCGATCCAGATGGTATACACTGGAGGTGAGGGGACCCATCAAGCTGAAGAAGGAGTTGTATTGGGCTCGGATAGCATGTGGGACTTCAAAGGCAGCTGATGGATACTGGCAGGCCAAGCAGAATGTGGCTCAGGTGATGGCCAAAGCAAAAACTTCGGTGTTGGAGGAGTTTGTTGAGGTCATGGAAAAAGACTTCTGGACTGCCTTGAAGAAATTCTGGCATACCGTATAGTGCGGGTGGGGAACTACTGACTTCAACTGATGATATAGTGGGCGGTGGAAGGAATACGTCAAGGACCTTCTTAATCCCACTAACATGCCTTCTGTAGTGGAAGCAGAGTGTGGGGATGAGGAAGACGACTGGCCCATCACTGGGGGTGAGGCCAGTGAGGTAGTAAAACAACTCCTTTGTGGCAGGGTGTCTGGGGTGGATGAGATTCACCCTGAGTTCCTGAAGTCTCTGGATGTTGTTGGGCTGTCTTGATTGACACGTCCAATGGTGTCGTGCTTTACACCACTGCATCCAACATTTTGGATTATAGTTGGTGATGTAAGGCTTGGATGCAGCTACTCAGCCATGGAAACCCATTCCGTGAAACCCTCTATGCGCTGTTCTTGAGCTGATCTGAAAGGCACATGAAATTTGGATCCTTGAATCTTTGAAGTTTGGAGATCAGTAACTACTGACTCTGCAGAAAGTTGGTGCACTACACACCTCAGCATCTGCTGACCCTACTCTGTCATTTTATGTGGCCTACTGCTTCATGGCTGAACTGCTGTTGTTCCCACTCGCTTCCACTTTGAGTAGTGCACAAATTTCACAACTGGACTTGTTGCACAGGTGGCATCCTATCACAGTACCATGCTGGAATTCAGTGAGCTCCTGAAAGTGACCAATTCTTTCACAAATATTTGTAGAAGCAGTCTGCATGCTAGGTGCTTGGTTTTATACACCTGTGGCCATGGAAGTGATTGGAACACCTAAATTCAATGATTTGGATGGTTGAGTGAATACTTTTGGAAATATAGTGTATATTTTTGGATTGGAGGATTTGTTGGAACAGTATATAGACCTCAGGCTGTTCTCAGTGGAAACAGTTTATGGAAGAGTCACACAGTATTTTTATAAAACTAGTATTTGATTTGAGGTAAAGTGTTTCTTCAGTTTTATCTTAGTGGGTTTCAGTCTGTATTTGAAACTGATTTTGTGATAAAGGCTGAAGAGCTTACTTTTTAAAAGTTTGAGTTAAAAAAATTTTCCCATGAGCCTCAGGAAGTGGCCCACTGTGTGTTTACTGACTGTGAAACAAAACAAATCATCACTGTATGACAGATCTGTTTATCAGCATCAGCTGATACTTTATTCTTCTGTGAATCCATTTTATTAATTACTTATAAAGTTTGGGGTCATGGGTGGGAGCCTGTGCCAGCTGTCTTAGGGTGCGTGGCCAGTTACTCCTTCAAGAAGTCTGGACAGGCTGTAAAGGATCAGAGTTTCTGATTCCAAGGGTATTCCCCAACAGCTAAAGCAGAAATTAATCAAGCCGGTCGTGAGGAGACTCGCCTAGCTCTAAATGCCTCTTTTCACCTCCAGAAATGTCCCAATGTCCTCTGACGAAACACTGCCTGAATAGCAGGTCAAGTACAATTCATCAGCCACACCCATTACCAGCAGCTCTCCTGTGTTGTGGAAAAAGAAACTGAGAACTGAAACCAAACTGATTTTCTGAAATTTAATGAAAGAAACCTTTGGAAAGAGATCAATACAGCACCAACAGTTTTTGCATCATCACTGATACTGAAAAGGAAAGAATAACGTCTTTATACTCGTGTGGATACAAAGGAGGAATTTAAAAGTTGATTTAAATTGTTTTTCATTCATGAGAGACTATTGTTCAGTTAAGGAACAAATTTGGTGCGAGATATGTGTAGTACGTGTTGTACAGTAATGTATATATTTGGTGTATAAGTGTGTGGGGAGGGTTTATAAAAACTTAAAATAGTGTATAACTACTAAAATAATGTATAAGTATTAAAATAAATATATCATCCCTACTTCGCGGATTTTCACTTATCGCGGGTGGTCCTGGAATGTAACACCCGTGATAAGTGAGGGATTACGGTAATTACTTTAGCCCGCATTAAACTGCGTAGTATTTTCATGTAACCTTTGAATAACAATTATTACATTTTAGCTCACAGACACACTGTGGTCCAAACTGCAGTTTGTTGAGCTGTTTGAAACATTTCAAATCACCTGCCAATTACATACACTCTGTTTATGCTGCTCACCTTCTATAATGCTAGCAGAGCTCTAGTTACAGAGCTGATATCTCCATGCTGTCAGCATGGAGATATCAGAGACTGCCGCTTTTCCACTAGTACCTACTCAGCTCAGCTAGATTCAGCTTGGCTCAATTTTTAGGGTATTCCATTAGGCGCCAGCATAGACGTATGTCTATGGGCGCTAGTACCTTGTTCTTGTGGTTTTAATGGCGGTGGGCAAACCAGCTTATAGGTGCATTACCGCCACCCACTGGACTGGAGTGTGGACCAGGAGATGCTACCACATACTTTTTTAGTACCTACTCAGCCACGCTTCCAGGTGCGCCAAGTTGATCAAAAATGTGGCATCAACAGGCTGCATGCCACTGATTGGCCAGGCAGGGATGTCACTAGATGAGTCATGCAAGCGACTCCTTCACAAGAATCAAACCTGCCATTTTTGGAACCCACCAGCATGCTGATGTTTTTGTGCTCGGTGCCTGATGACAGAATTCATGGAAAAGAGACAAAATTGACCTCTGTACAGTATTAAGTATTAAACTGCCTTTCAGATTGATTACTCACTAACTGAAGATGTTCTGGTCCACTTTAACTCTGATTATACCTCTGGTAAATGTTAGCCTTAAATTTCTCCTTAATTACAACATGTCAGCGAATGCACCTAAAGAAATGGTTCGTTTTGATTAAGTTTGCCATGAGGAACACAACATTTCAGTGTCTTAAACAACTTCCCCCAAAATGACAGCTGAACATTTCCTTAGCTGATATTGGTTAAAGTTAACTCTGGCTTTACCTCCACAATGCTGGCTCAGGGCTTCACTGCTGCTAATAGTATCAATACTGTTAAGGTAACTTACCTTACCATAGTGACATAAGTAGTTGTTGCAAGGTTGACACAAAACTGGAGTAAACCCAGAGGCAGGATGATGTACCATCGTGTAGTAATGTTGTTTATCACACAGAGAGGGCAGAAAAGGTGCTAACCTCTGAGTGTAACTGCTCAGTCATGGCTCAGTCTGAAGCTGCTGATTGGATACTGTCTGTGTGATGCATGCGCGTACCTCTCAGTTTCATTTTATATTAGCAGGTTAATCTGTAATAAGCTGAATATTTTGGGACCACTCACGAGGTGCATGAAAAGAAAATCTGTATGATGAAATCTAAATCCAGTTATTCGGTTTACAGTTGAGACACAGTTGATACACACAGATTTAAAAACAATACAATGTTTTGCATTTCCTTTTCTGAAAAAACAAACAAAAAACTGAAACTATTATTTGAAATAGTTCCTGATTAAATTTCAGTCAACCTGGGAAATACATTTAAATGTAAAATTCAGCAATATGTATAATTCAAATACATCCTTTTTGATTTTATGGTCTGTTACTGTTGCCATTTCACAGTTTTCCACTGTCAGTTTTTACGTACTTTTTTACAGTGTGCATTAAAACAAGCTCCTCTGTGTCACAGGCAAACTGGCCAAACTCCAATACAAACACTAACATGCAAATTCTACAGGGATCCATTGTGCTTCATAACTCACGCCAACACTCGAACCACTACCCAAACCAGCAGTCAGAAGTAATCAATGAAGTCACTCGCCCTAAATAAAGCAAGCCTCGACACATGCTTCATAAAATACTTCCTCGATATCGCGACACAAGCTCTGAAGCTTCAGCACAGCAGTCTCATCACTACTTTGCCACATTCAGTACTTTTCCTGTACCAACCCCTGCCTCAACACTGACTTCCTGCACTTCCTCTTTTCATCATACACACAAATCAGTACAGTTTATTTTCCTAACATCATACTCTCTCATTCATTACATTGATTAGATTTACACTTAATACGTAATAATTATATTTGATGAGAATTATGCATGATTAACTATTAGCAAAATCACATATAGATATACTTTGTTACAGCATTTTGTATTACTCGAATATAAGAAGGCTGGATGTTAAATCCTCTGTTTTTTAACCACTCTTGCTGAGATCAGTCTTGACACACACGACTACTGTTACACCATACATACGTCCTATTTTCCACTGTTATTCTGTACATAATGACCATATATATATATACATCGGTCCCACATCCTCACTAATCATGGCAGCACAGAAACAAGCTCTAAGCACAAGATCAACAGAGGCTGTGCAGAGATGTCCCCAAGCCAATCCAACAGGTAACAGCAGGGTGCAAGATGCTAGCAGGCAGGGCATGCATGGAATGCCATAACCAAGTGGCTGGCATAGTATACAGGAACATCTGTGCCGAGTATGGCCTGGAAGTCCTGAGGTCAAAATGGGACATGCCCCCAAGGGTTGTCGACAATGACCGAGAAAAGCTCCTGTGTGACTTCCAGATACAGACAGACAAACAAACACGTGATGGCTAGCCACCTGGACATTGTAGTGGTGGTCAAACAAAGGGAAAAAGCCATAGTGATAGATGTTGCAATACCAAGTGATGGCAACATCAAGAAAAAGGAACACGAGAAGCTTTACAAATACCAAGGGCTCAGAGAAGAGCTAGAGAGGATCTGGACTGTGGTAATGGGAACACTCGGGGCGGTGACCCCAAACTGGGAGAATGGTTCTAGCAGATTCCAGAAAAGACATCCGAGATCTCTGTCCAGAAGAGCGCAGTCCTGGGAACAGCTAGGATACTGAGCAGGACCCTCTAGCTCCCAGACCTCTGGTAGAGGACCCGAACTTGGAGAACAGAGACTGCCTGCAAAGTGAAATGCAGCCAGAGTTGTGTTCTTGTTGTATTTCTGGATTATAAAATTAATGTACTTTAAATTTAATACTTGTGATCTCCTCATTTTGCCTCTTTGGCCCCTAAGTCAAGCTCACATGTATAATTCAACTAACTGGCTTTTATTGATTTTTTATGTTTGTATTACAGGCGTTTCATAAAAATCTGCCTGACATGTTTCTTGTGTCATTTCTGTGTCAAAGGAAGGAAGCAGAGAGAAGAAGTTAAAAACTCTTTGTTTTCATCACAGTTGTTGGTGTGTCGTAGCTGCTGCTTCACTCTTTCTCTTTACAGGAAGTTGTAGAAGTTTTCAGACGTGTCGCTGCTGGATGTGAGGATGGGACCCACTTTGCTCTGTGAGCTGGGCCTATTCTGTGAGTACATCACTGACTTCTATAGTTTGATTCATACTGACTGATAAACATGTTTCAGTGAGAAGAACAGAGTATCAGTCATTTGGAGCATTTCAGTTCATTTGAACAGAGGACTCTCATGTTTGTTATCAACATGGTTGTTTGTAGCCTGGATTAGATTTTAGTGCACTGACTCAGATTAGAGTGGAGCTGCTTTAGTTTATCTAAGAAAGGTTTGTTTCTTCATCTGTGATCATTTGATGCATTTTACATCTTAATCTAAAATGCAGCCAATCACAGCAGCCACTGCTAAAAGCCCAAGTGTTTTATTTCTGCCATCTTTGAGTGTGTCTTTAGTTTGATGATGTCTGAAGTTTCTGCCTTTATTGTAGTGCTCTGTACGCTCCTCTGCACTGGACACGCTCAAGGTGACTGAACACTTTCACTTTTTCATTTCTTTCTTTTTATTTATTAATAAAGATTCATCTCAGCCTGCTGCATCAATCTTATTATTTTTTACATATATGAACATACAGTATAAACACAGATGTTGCCTCCTATAGTGCATAAAAGTGTGTTAGATTGTTAATGCTGTGGTTGTGTTGGATTCTAGATGCTGGGCTAACTATTGAACCCAACTGGTCCAGTTTTTTCATTGGAGAGTTTGTTACCTTCATGTGTGACATGAATGAAGGAGCAGACACTGACTGGGAATACAAACTCAACAAGGATGGTCAAGAATTCATCCCCTACAACACAAAAAAAGACTACAGATTACCAATAACATCTATTAATTACAGTGGTGAATATCAGTGTTCTGGTCACAGGAAGAACTCATCTAACACAAAGAGCAGTAACACTGTCTCTGTAACTGTATCAGGTAAGTCCTCAGCGACCAACAGCATAAATTTATGATCTCTGTTCAAATACTCATCTGAATGATAAAATACAGAGTACATTTAATTAATGTTGTCATAGAAACTTGTAACTTTAACCAGGACGTCTGTATTTTACCTGTTACTTTACTCACAGTGTACACAGCACTAAAATACTCACAGACTCTGTGATCATCATTACTACATGTGTGTGTTTTAACCCCTTAACTGGCAGCAAAAAAATCACCTGAGAAAAACTACATAACACCCTCTGGTTATTATTGGCTCTGAACAACCCATTTCATAGCCTATTAACTGGCTGCGTCTGGTCCGCCGGCCGAATGAAGTGCATTTATATGGCAGGCTAGACCCGCCCATTTTGACTGACACCTCATTCGGCCAATCATGTTAAGAAATGGGTTTCCCAGAGCCAATAATACTCAGAGGGCGTCACGTAGCTTTGTCAGGTGATTTGGTGCAGCCAGTTACATGATTGGCCGAATGACGTGTCAATAAAAATGGGAGGGTCTAGCCTGCCATATAAAAGGGACTACAAACGGCCCGTCACCGGGCCCTTGCCAGTTAAGGGGCTACTGTGAAACAGCAACTGTGGAAAAAAAAAAAAAAAAAAAAAAAAAGCAGAAAAATCAGAAATTAAAAAAGAAAATTTAAGGTGACTGACGATTGTGTTATCTAAACCAAAAAGCAGACCCATCATTGTGTGTCCTTCAGTGAACTGTATCAGTTTACATAAGTGTGACTTCTTCAGGTCAGAGAATGGACAAACAGTTAAACTGAGTTCATTTACAGATGGTTGGTGTCACCATGTTGAGAGAGACACCAGCAAGAATTCAAAGTGCAGAAAACAACCAACCAACCAACCAAACATAAACAAATACAAAAAAACTGATGATGAATTTTGTAGATTTTACAGCAAGTCCGAATCTGCATTAGATTAAAACATACAGTACTTTAAAATGCATCTTTGTAATGTTATTTTTATGTCTGTGTAATGAATCACATGTATCTATTTTTCCTTCTTTGTCATAACGGCAGGTAAACCCAGGGCCACACTGACACCAGGAACAACAATCATACCAGTAGGGGGCAGTGTGACACTGACCTGCTCTGTGGGGAGATCTGCTAAGTGGAAATATGAGTGGTTCAGACGCACCCAAAACAACACTGAAGTTCAAATCAGAAGAGATGATCAACAGAACAGAGTTTTCAGAGTATCTCAAGGAGGAATCTACCGCTGCAGAGGAAGAAGAGGAAACCCAGTTTACTACACTGATAAAACTGATGAAGTCAGCATTGAGATAACCTGTGAGTTCAGTAATTTAGTTTGAACCATTCACTCATGATTAGCAAACATACAATATTATGTTTTCTCTGTTGATTTCATGTTTCTGTTTGTATCTCAACTGTTAAGTTTCCAATAAAGTTGCTGTAAAACAACAACACAACTGGACTCAGATATTCAGGGGTGAGATGATCACTCTGACATGTGAGGTGGAGGAAGGAGGAGAACCCACCGAGTGGGAGTATCAGTGGAAAGTTCCCTGGCGAATCACACAGTGGACACACTTTAATCTCTGGAGATTCAGAGTTTCTGAGTCCAGCAGAGGAGACTACACGTGTAAGAGTCGACTCAGAGATGACTCATATTCTTCAACAGAGTGGAGTGAAGCCTTCACACTGTCAGCATCAAGTAAGTCATGTTTGTTGTGATCTACATTTTACAAATGTCACAATGGTCAGCACAAGAGGAATGAAATGGTCTAAAAAGCATGTTACATTTTTAGTCAGAGAGCTGCAGCTGATAGCAGCTCATTGTGGACAGTTTGTCAGACACTTTGTGTCATGAATATTCAGCTGGTGTAGGGAGGGCAAAGATTTTTTCCTCTCCATCACCTGAGTGCAATAATTAAATGAATAAATAAACAGAAAAAAAATTGTAACTAGGCAGACAGATTTGGTTTGATTCCAGATTATTACTGTAAGCAGAAGCTGAGGTCATTTCTATGGGAAGATAATCATAGTGGACAGAACATGTGGGTTGTACCTGCCAATCATTGGTGAATTACATGGAGCAGGTATTAGGCTGGACACTGCCTCTGCACAGGTTCACAGCTGAGCCTGTATGGTGCCGATGTACTCACGTAATAAAACAGTAATGAGGCTTGTAGGAAGTCAAAGAGAGGTGACCAGGCCAATTTTATTTATATAGTGCCAAATCACAACAAACAGTCACCTCAAGGTGCTTTATATTGTAGGTAAAGACCCTACAATAATTAATTACAGTCAAAACAACCCCCTATGAGCAAGCACTTGGAGACAGTGAGAAGGAAAAACTCCTTAAGGATGGAGATGGATTTGTTTTGCAAAGAGATGTAGTCTATAAGTAATCATTTAGGGTGTAGTGTGTGTGTGTGTGTGTGTGTGTGTGTGTGTGTGCTACAAGGGTTAGTATCATGTTTTCCATGTTCAGCTGGATCACTGTGGAATGAGGCAGCCTAGAATGAAGGATACTGACATTTTTCCAACAGTGTTTAAATGATGTACAGAGCCAAGTGATGTCAACATAGTGTCTTGTGTACATTGCATGAACATATTGGACACATTTCTTGTGTGAAATAAACATTTTACATTGCCAATTTGTTTGTTTTGCCCACCAAGGTGAGCTGTGTGAAGCTTTTTTGGTCATGATGTTTTTATCTTTTATTTAAGTTTGTATCAGGAGTGCTGGATAAATTGATGGGTTTATTTTATTAATGGGATGAACAGTGACGTGTGAGGTTTTGATATTAGTGTGGATATTTTGGAGCTTTTTTCTCTAATAAGGAAAGATGTTGCTCATAATGTAGGAAGATGACTGTTGCCTAACTAAAGCAAACTGTTGCAATTAACAAATAATCTAATCACATCATAATACTTAATGAAGGTGAGAAATTAAAACATACTATTACTTTTTTCAAATTTCCCTGTGGAGCTGCAGTAAGAAGTATTTGCCGGATTTCTTAGTTTTTTGCATATTTGTCCAACTTTCAGATCATCATACTCATTTTAATACTGGATAACCCCAGTAAATGCAATGTTCCATTTTTAAATGATGATTTCCTTTATTAATGGAAAAATTTTATCCAAACCTGCCTGACCTAATAAGTGGTTGTCCCACCGCTGGCAGGTGGCAAGTGTTTGTGATAACTGTCAATGAGTCGTTCACATCAGCGTGGAGGAATTTTAACCGATTCTTCTTTGACGAATTGTTTTAACTGGAGGGTTTTCCAGCATGAACGGCCTGTTTAAGGTCAGGCCAGAGCATCTCAATCAGATTTCAGTCCAGACTTTGATGAGGCTGCTCTAAAATCTACATTTTGGTTTTTGAGCCACTTAGAGCTGGTGTTGCTGGTGTGTTTGGATCACTACCCTACTGCATAACCCAAGTGCTCTTGAGCTTCAGGGCATGACCTGATGAATGGACATTCTCCTTCAGGATTTTCTGGTAGAGAGCAGAATTCATGGTTCTATCATTCAGGTCCAGAAGCAGCAAAGCATCCCCAGACCATCACACCACCACCGCCATGTTTAACTGTTGCTTGCTCTCCTTGGAACTCTCCCATGGATGCCATTTTTGCCCGGTCTCTTTCTTATTGTTGAATCATGAACTCTGACCTTAACTGAGCCAAGTAAGGCCTACAGTTCTTTAGATGTTGTTCTGGGTTCTTTTGTGATGTCCTGGATGAGTTGTCGATGTGCTCTTGGAGTAATTTTGGTAGGAAGGTTCACCGCTGTTCCAAGTTTTCTCCATGTGTGGATAATGGCTCTCACTGTGGTTCACTGGAGTCCCAAAGCCTCAGAAATGGTTTTGTAACCCTTTCCAGACTGACAGATGTCACTGACTTTGTTTTTCAGCTGTTTCTTTAGATTGTGGCATGATGTGTTGCTCTTTGAGAGCTTTTAGCCTACTTTGTCAGACAGCATCCATTTAAGTGATTTCTTGATTCAGCAGGTTTGGGTGTGGCTAGTGAAACTGAACTCAGCAGTCCAAAAAATATACTACAATGAAATGGAGCACCTCTCTCCCTCCCTTCCAAAACCACCTAAAACAAACAAACAAACAAACAAACAAACAAACAAACAAACAAACAAACAAACAAACAAACAAACAAACAAACAAACAAACATTGTTCTCCATCTACATTAATGATGTAGTCAAAGGTGCTGGCAGTTCCCAAATCCATCTTTATGCTGATGACACCATCCTATACTCAACTGGACCTTCACTACATTCTGCTGCATCTACACTTCATCTCAGCCTCACCTCTGTAGAGCAGTCCTTTCACAACCTCTATCTGCGCCTTAACACCAGTAAAACCAAATGCATCATCTTTGGTCGAAAAAATGAGGCCTCCAATCCCCCCAAGATCAGCTGTGCCAATGGCACAGCTTTGGAGTACGTTAAATCTTACTAGGCATCTGGCTGGATTCATCTCTGTCCTTCACCACACACATCAACAATCTGCAGACAAAAGTCAAAGCCAGATTAGGTTTCCTCTTCCGCAATAAAGCCTCCTTCACTCATGCTGCCAAGCACGCTCTTGTCAAGATGACAATACTCCCAATTCTGAACTATGGCGACATTATCTACAAAATGGCATCAAGCACTGCTCTCAGAAAACTGGACACTCTTCATCACTCAGCCATCCGCTTTGCCACTAATGCGTCTTTCCACACTCATCACTGTGACCTCTACAAACTGGTGGGCTGGCCCTCTCTTCATACCTGAGGCTCCATCACTGGTTTCACTTCATCTATAAGAAAATCCTGGGCAAGACACCACCTTATCTGCCATCTCTTCTTCATGTAGCCTATATTAATTATCGCACAAGGTCGAGTGAATACATCAAGCTCACCATTCCCAATACCCCTACTGCTTTTGCCTGCAACTCCTTTCGCTTTGCAGCAGCAAATGACTGGAACACTTTACAAAGCTCCCTCAAACTTGCAACTTTAACATCTCTTACTACTTTCAACCATAAAATTCAACAGATTATAGTTGACTTTTGCTCATGCTGACCACCCCAGGTCACACTAATTTACATACCCACATACACTTTCTCCTATATATATTCATACATGCGGACAATCACACACACACACACACACATGTTAATGTCCCCTCTCTCCCTTTACGCTAACTCATCAGTTCTTCTTCTCATTCCTGTTTTTATCCAGTTGTCATCATTTACATGCAGGCTCCATGTTAATCTCTGATTTATTGATTGATTGATTGATTGCTTTTGGTATGTTTATATGTTTATATTTATGTGTATTTATGTGTAATGGACCTGATTCAATTGGGGCCTCTTGGCCAGGTCATGTTTGTAAATGAGAACTAGTTCTCAAACATTTTACCTGGTAAAATAAAGGTTTAAAAACAAACCAACCAACAAACAAACAAACCTTACACTGACAGGATAAAGTGCATTACAGGCCTGTATAAGAGGAGAAAATGGGTGAAAGTGAATGACAGTATCAACGCTGTTTGGACTCTTCTACCATGTTGTGGTTATAATAAATGGATGCACTCATACCATTTCAGTTTGGTCTGTGTTGTTGTTGGAAACTGAAGAAGAGGTAAAATGAAGACAGACACACATTAAAAGAGAACCAACAAACATAGAAAAACATTTAATTGATTTACTTGAAAATTCAGGAAACATGAAAAAAGAAGTCTCCTTAATGTATAAAAAATTAATGATGGACGAGGCAAATGACACTCAGCATATTAAACAACAATGGGAGAAGGAATTGAATATCACATTAGAGGAGGAATTATGGGAGGACATTTGCACTGGCTGCCACAAAGGAATTGTCAGTACTGGAAAGAATTTGATTGGAAGTGTAAAGTAAGATTTTTTTCAAACTCCACTCAAAAGCTTTCTCTCAAAGAGCAGTGTAAGTGATAAATGTTGGAGGGGTTGTGGCCAAGTAGGCGATCAGACCCACATATTCTGGGACTGTCCTCAGATACAGTGGTGTGAAAAAGTGTTTGCCCCCTGCCTCATTTCCTGTTTTTTTGCATGTTTGTCACACTTAAGTGTTTCGGAACATCAAACCAATTTAAACAATAGTCGAGGACAACACAAGTAAACACAAAATGCAAGTTGTAAATGAAGGTGTTTATTAGTAAAGGTGAAAAAAAATCCAAACCATCATGGCCCTGTGTGAAAAAGTGATTGCCCCCCCTTGTTAAAACATACCATAACTGTGGTTTTTCACCACATTTCAATTTCCCTAGCCACACCTAGGCCTGATTATTGCCACACCTGTTCCCAATCAAGACATCACTTAAATAGGAGCTGCCTGACACAGTAAGGTCCACCAGAAGATCCTTGAAAGCTACACATCATGCCGAGATCCAAAGAAATTCAGGAGCAATTGAGAAAGAAAGTAATTGAGATCTATCAGTCTGGAAAGTGTTATAAAGCCATTTCCAAAGCTTTGGGAATCCAGTGAACCACAGTGAGAGCCATTATCCACAAATGGCGAAGACATGGAGCCGTGGTGAACCTTCCCAGGAGTGGCCGGCCGCCCAAAATTACCCCAAGGGCGCAGCGACGACTCATCCAAGAGGTCACAAAAGACCCCACAACAACGTCCAAAGAACTGCAGGCCTCACTTGCCTCAGTTAAGGTCAGCGTTCATGCCTCCACCATCAGAAAAAGACTGAGCAAAAATGGCCTGCATGGCAGAGTTCCAAGAAGAAAACCACTGCTGAGCAAAAAGAACATTAAAGGTCGTCTCAATTTTTCCAAAACGCATCTTGATGATCCCCAAGACTTTTGGGACAACATTCTGTGGACCGATGAGACAAAAGTGGAACTCTTTGGAAGGTGTGTGTCCCATTACATCTGGCGTAAAAGGAACACTGCATTTCAGAAAAAGAACATTATACCAACAGTAAAATACGGTGGTGGTAGTGTGATGGTCTGGGGCTGTTTTGCTGCGTCAGGACCTGGAAGACTTGCTGTGATAAATGGAACTATGAATTCTGCTGTCTACCAAGAGATCCTGAGGGAGAATGTCAGACCATCTGTTCGTGTACTCAAGCTTAAATGTACTTGGGTTCTGCAGCAGGACAATGATCCTAAACACACCAGCAAGTCCACCACTGAATGGCTGAAGAAAAACAAAATGAAGACTTTGGAGTGGCCTAGCCAAAGTCCTGACCTGAATCCTATTGAGATGTTGTGGTATGACCTTAAAAAGGCCGTTCATGCTCGAAAACCCTCTAATGTAACTGAATTAGGACAATTCTGCAAAGATGAGTGGGCCAAAATTCCTCCAGAATGCTGTAAAAGCCTCATTGCAAGTTATCGCAGACGCTTGGTTGCAGTTGTTGCTGCTAAGGGTGACCCAACCAGTTATTAGGTTTAGGGGGCAATCACTTTTTCACACAGGGCCATGATGGTTTGGATTTTTTTTCACCTTTACTAATAAACACCTTCATTTACAACTTGCATTTTGTGTTTACTTGTGTTGTCCTTGACTATTGTTTAAATTGGTTTGATGTTCCGAAACACTTAAGTGTGACAAACATGCAAAAAAACAGGAAATGAGGCAGGGGGCAAACACTTTTTCACACCACTGTACAACCTTTTTGGAAAAATGTTAAAGAGGTACTGGAGAGAATACTAAAATTAAACATCCCTTTTGACCCTGTAATTTTCATACTTGATGTGTTCTCTGATCACCTCACACATGACCAAAGAACTCTGCTACATATCCTTCTAATGACAGCCAGGAAGATGATTACAATGAACTGGATGAAGCCCGACCCACCAAATATGCATCACTGGACACAGAAAATTAAGCATGTATATATAATGGAAAGACTAACTGCCCAACTACAATTGAAAGCTCAGAGCTTTGAAAGACTGTGGAAGCCTATTGTGACTTTTCTTAATTAAGGTGCATATTTCTCTGACCTGCCTCTCTGTCTGTTGTGTTGGGGTACCTGTCCTACCTTACCCTGTATGATGGTAAATGGAAATTTGGGATTCAGTGTACAGATAATGATGTGAAGCCCCAATTTCAGTCTCAGGATAAAAATGTTTGTATGTAAATTGCCTATGTTTGGTTGGCAATAAAGTTAAAAAAAAAAAAAAATGAAGACAGACAACATCAGGGCAGTGTGATCCTGACCTGTGTGTGAGGTATAATAAACATTTTCCTTCCTGTCTAAACTCAACAGCAGATCAACCAAAGGCCCAAATAACTTCTGATATACAAGACAGTCCAGTAGGAGACAATGTGACCCTGAGCTGCTCAGTGAACCAGTCATCTGGATGGAAATACTACTGGTACAGAGATGAGAAAGCTTCTGAGCCTCTGACCACACAAGATGCTGTTTTCCCTTCAGATGGACAAATCAGAGTCTCACAGGAAGGACTCTACAGGTGCAGAGGAGGAAGAGGAGACCCGGTTTATTACACAAAGTACAGTGATCCACTCAGCATTGATAAAAACAGTGAGTTTTCCATCAGTGAGTGCTCTAGGAATACAACATTTAGAAAAAGAAAGCCGTGCGCAGTCCTGAAAGCTCTTTAGTTCCCGTTGTGATGATCATTGGAGTCATTTCTGGAATCATATTGAAACAGTCTTCAACAAACTGGAGTGATTATTTTAATTTGACAGTGTTCAATATGAGCTTTGTATAACATTTAGAACAGAAGTAGAATCTAGTTCTAGTCTGGTTCCTTATCTGCTGCGTCATTACGACACACTGGCTGCAGAGAAATGGTATCATGCTTGTGATCTTTAACATTTTAAAGCTGTAATTTTAGAGGCTTCATTAGCTCAGTGCATACTTTACAGGGTAAATACAAAGTGTTAAAATAGCAGCATTTTTCTTTCTCTGTAGACCTGACCTGAACCTTCTGACACTATGTTTCTTGTCGGTAACAGTTCATGTTTCTCTTTTCCAACAGCTGTGGCTGTTTCTGAAAGCTCTTTACTTCCTGTTGTGGTGATCATTGGACTCATTTCTGGAATCATATTTATTTTCCTTCTGCTCTTGTTGTATTGCTGCAGAAAGTCAAAAGGTGAGACTTTTTGTAATTCTGATATTAAATGTTTTACTCTTTAAATACAATATACAGTCTTGAGCCATCCCTCACTTCTTTTCATTTTGCTAGGAAATTTACAAATAGATGCAGTGGTTTATTGAAACATGCAAACATAAATGGAAATACAGAATATGGGGCAAAAACAGAGTCTGTATGATTCTAGCAAGCTTGAAAGTCAATATTTGCTGTGTCCACCTTTACTCTTCAGCACAGCCGGAACTCTCCGAGGCAGCTTTCTTGTCTTTTCATTAAGCAGTCTTCAGGAATAGTTCTCCAGGCTTCTTGAAGGACATTCAAAGCTCTCCTTTGGATGTTGGCTGCTTTTTCTTCTGATGATCACACACTGTTTCAATAATGTTGAGTTCCGGGCTCTGAGGAGGTCAATCCATGACTGATAGTATTCCACTGTGTGCTTTTTATCCAGGTATGCTTTTACTGCATTGACATGTGTTTGGGATCATTTTCATGTTGAAATCAGATGTTTTCCTGATGGTGAAACATGGTGGATCAAAATTCGATGGCACTTTTCTGAGTTCATAATTCCATCAATTTTGCCAAGATCTCTCTGAAGGGCAGATCTCAGGTCCTGTTTCAGGTGTTTGGTGCATTTAAAGAAATGAGGGGTGGGTCAAAACTTTTGCACAGCAGTGCATTTAAACATGTGGTCCTAAAGTGGAAACAAGAATGTAAAATCCATAACCAAGTAAATGAAATGTTTTGTTTTACATGTTTAATAAAGGTTCTGCTGAGGACCAGGGGGTCGGTCAGCATGAGACTCAGCAGCAAGTGTACTCCTCTCTTCTTCATGGTTAGTCTTACGTCTGCTGCAGCTTTGACACTGTAGAATCAAACAAAGCTGAGACAATAACAACAATTAATACAAATGTGACTGGTAAGAATACTTGTGTTTAAATTAGTATCACAGACATGAGGTGACTGATTTTCTCTGACCTGCAGGTGATCTTTGTGTCTATGAGACAATCAGAGGCTCTGAAAACACTGAAAATGGTAAAGTATAAACTTTAATTAATATAATATTGTGGAAGCTGTGTGATCATAAAGTAACTGTATTTATCATTAAAATCAATAACATTATTATTTCTGCTGGATCCGAAGATGATTACACCAATGTCTCATCTGCAATTCAGCTCAAAGTCATTAACAAGATGAGTGAGTGCCCAAAATGAGAGCTATTAAATATGACAAAAAATACATTCATAATTATGGTCACTAATAATAACAGAGGATGATTATTTCAAAATATTTTCATTTGATCACTTTAACAGGGGAACGTGGTGACTCAGAGGAGAGCTCTGACTACTATAATCTGAATCCAAATTCAGCATGAGGTATAAAATCTTTACAGCGGCTCTTTGGCTGTTTTATCTTCATCTGTTTAAATGAACTTAATAATTCAAATCACTTTGAGCGAGAAGGAGAATATTTTTGATTAAAAGCAGTGATCCTGACAGCCTGAGCACCGCTCAGTGTGTTTGGCTTGTTTCAGTTCTATTAGATAATAATTGTGATTTACTGCAGATCTGTTTCAGGCTGAGAGTACGTTTGACAGCTGATCAGTGTTCTTCATGAATCCACTGAAACAGAGTGTTCATTTAATGTGCTCATTTTTAAAGCAGCAAGCTGACTGCATCTTTGCTCCATTTATGTTATTGATAGGTAGGAAGAGGATGTGCTAGAAAGATGAGCTCAGAGCAGCAATTAAAAATAATTTTACTGTTTTTTTTTAAGATACAGTGGGTATGGAAAGTATTCAGACCCCTTTAAATTTTTAACTCTCTGTTTCATTGCAGCCATTTGCTAAAATCAAAAAAGTTCATTTTATTTCTCATTAATGTGCACTCAGCACCCCATCTTGACAGCAAAAAAAAAAAGAAATGTAGAAATTTTTGCAAATTTATTAAAAAAGAAAAACTGAAATATCACATGGTCATAAGTATTCAGACCCTTTGCTGTGACACTCATATTTAACTCACATGCTGTCCATTTCTTCTGATCCTCCTTGAGATGGTTCTACTCCTTCATTGGAGTTCAGCTGTGTTTAATTAAACTGATTGGACTTGATTAGCAAAGGCACACACCTGTCTGTATAAGACCTCACAGCTCACAGTGCACGTCAGAGCAAATGAGAATCATGAGGTTGAAGGAACTGCCCAAGGAGCTCAGAGACCGAATTGTGGCAAGGCACAGATCTGGCCAAGGTTACAAAAGAATTTCTGCAGCACTCAAGGTTCCTAAGAGCACAGTGGCCTCCATAATCCCTAAATGGAAGAAGTTTGGGACGACCAGAACTCTTCCTAGACCTGGCCGTCCAGCCAAACTGAGCAATCATGGGAGAAGAACCTTGGTGAGAGAGGTAAAAAAGAACCCAGAGATCACTGTGGCTGAGCTCCAGAGATGGAGCAGGGAGATGGGAGAAAGTTCCACAAAGTCAGCTATCATTGCAGCCCTCCACCAGTTGGGGCTTTATGGCACAGTGGCTCGACGGAAGCCTCTCCTCAGTGCAAGACATATGAAAGCCTGCATAGAGTTTGCCAAAAAACACATGAAGGACTCCCAGACTATGAGAAATAAGATTCTCTGGTCTGATGAGATAAATACTGAACTTTTTGGTGTTAATTCTAAGCAGTATGTGGGGAGAAAACCACGCACTGCTCATCACCTGCCCAGTACAATCCCAACAGTGAAACATGGTGGTGGCAGCATCATGCTATGGGGGTGTTTTTCAGCTGCAGGGACAGGATGACTGGTTGCAATTGAAGGAAAGATGAATGCGGCCAAGTACAGAGATATCCTGGAAGAAAACCTCTTCCAGAGTGCTCAGGACCTCAGACTGGGCCAAAGGTTCACCTTCCAACAATACAATGACCCTAAGCACACAGCTAAAATAACAAAGGAGTGACTTCAGAACAACTCTGTGAAGAATGGCAGAGGATCCCCAGATCCAGGTGTGAAAAACTTGTTCCATCATTCCCAAGAAGACTCATGGCTGTAGTAACTCAAAAGGGTGCTTCTACTCAATGCTGAGCAAAGGGTCTGAATACTTATGACCATGTGATACTTCAGTTTTTCTTTTTTAATAAATTTGCAAAAATTTCTACATTTCTTTTTTTTTTTTTCGTCAAGATGTGGTGCTGAGTGCACATTAATGAGAAATAAAATGAACTTTTTTGATTTTAGCAAATGGCTGCAATGAAACAAAGAGTGAAAAATTTAAAGGGGTCTGAATACTTTCCATACCCACTGTATGTGGATGAAAACCTGTTTTTGCAAATTTCCTTACTCAAGATTTTTATTGTTTTTTTTAATTATTGTTTTTATATTTTTCTCATTGGGTTCCCTAAAATAAAATCAAGAAATCACACACATCATGTAGTCTAGAAAGTCCAATAGCACCTCATATAATCCTCATATGTCTCCAGTACCATGAGTCTGTTTTCCAGCTGTTTATTATGATTTTGTTTCAGGTCCATTAAAATCAGTTCACCATCAATGAAACAAGAGACGTGACTGAAGACAACAACATGTTCTGTTGAGGAGACAATACGGGGGACGAGTTTCACAAACCATGAAGAAAGATGGGGATTGAGTATCAGTAGGATTAGTGTTTGTAATGAACCACTGCAGTATTAATAACAAGCACACTATAAAGTTTGTTTTTTTTTAGCATGTATTGTGCTATCACATCACAGCTTAACAACAACATTAAAAAAAAATTTTTCTGCTGTTTTTTTTCCATGTAAAATCTTAAATAAAGATATCAGTAGAAATATTTTGATCATTCAGACATTATTAAATCATCTTTATAAGTGAGGCAACTTCATAACATCCATGCAGCGAGCAGACAGAAAGACATGATGTGTAGTATCTCATACTGTGGCTTTAAATTCAGCTTTTGAAGTGTTACACGAGGGTAACAATCAACATTTTTACTGTATATATATGATGTTCTCCATGGCAAAAAGGGTGATATGATACACACTGTATGGATTCAAATGTATAAATTAATATATTTCATGTGTTTTCCTTTTGTGTGTGTGTTTGACTATTGTAAGTCGGCCAAATGTCTTAAAAACTAAAGTGACTTGACTTTTTCTTTTATTTTAAATGTCATTTTTGTCATCAACACTTTTCTCTCGGTCCACTTCCACTTGGGCATGCTCTAAACACTTGGAAGTACATTTGATGTGGAGGAGTAGCAGCTGAGCCCCTACCCAATGACTATTGATGTAGTCAAGACCACCTAGCCCGAGACCGAGACAAGACCAAGACCAGAGTGTATTGAGACTGAGACAAGACCAAGACTTTTAGGGTCCAAGACCAGTCGAGACCAAGACCGAGGGAGGGCGAGACCGAGACAAGACCAAGACCAGTGCCTGACGGTACATGACCCAATAAAATGTGAAACATAATCAAATCACTTCTCAAATTGATCTGAAAGATTCACATTCCCATAAAATCATCCTGATATTAAACACTCACAGCTCAAATAAATATAAACCATCTTTATTTAATACTCCTGGGTGACTTCCATCATTTATCACAGAATGTAAAACAATTATTCATAGTTCATCACAATAGTCTTAACTTTTCTCTGCCTTTCATAAACAATACATAAAGTTGTGTTGTTTTTTTAAACCAACAATCTTTGTAAAATGGGTGCGTTTTCAAAACCACATAGCTAAATGTGTAAAACTGAAAAAATGGCAAACACTCATCGACAGTAAGAACTAAAGCCTTTAATCTTATACAGATTAAAGCTGCAGGATGTAACTTTATAAAAAATCTGTTTTTTACATATTTGTTAAAACTGTCACCATGTCACGACACCATGTCTATGTATGAGACCGATAATGTTCGAAAAAAAAAGGAGCTCCTCCACCTCCTCCCTGAACCGCTCCCAGTCAAAAACAACCAATCAGAGCCAGGAGGAGGATCTTAGCACTGTCAATCACTCCTCATGTATGCTGCTCAATGTAGTTGTGTGCGATACTTCAAGATTTGGTATCGATCCTATGCCAAGTAAACCACAGGGCCATTATCACCGATACTGATATCAATACTTTTAATAATTATGAAGAATTTCCATGAAGTTTAACTGGTTTGAGATTTTTTTTTCCTTTGGATCATTAATTAGTTAAAACCCAGGACAGAATTGGGCAAAGTTTATATGTAAGTAGAAAATATTTTATCAAAATAAAAGTTATTGTTCTGAAACAATAGAATAAAACAATTTCCCCATACATTGATGTCTGGATTTTTTTTTTTCATAAATTGAGTGTACAAAATCATCACTCAAGAACAAATGCAAACTTTTTTTCCAGGTAGATCGTTCAGAAAGTATTATAAAAAAATTTAATAAAAAAAGTCCCTTCATTCACTAATTTTCTACAAATTTAAATTTAAATTTGATTTAAATGTTTCATAGCAAAATCCTTTTTTTTTTCCCAAATAAAATATGTTATGCGTCACATGACAGTATAAAAACACACTGTGGGGAGGGGAGGAGCAAAGTGCTCTGTGCTGTGACAGGAGCGACACTTAGGGGCTCGACACACGGGGAGCGACGTCGCTCGCTCTCCATTCATTTCCTATGGAGCTTGTGCGATGAGGCGACAATCGCTTGCCCTCCTCCAGCTAAGCGACCGGCGACATTCGTGCATGTGAAATTCGAGCTCGTACACGTAGACGTGCACACGCGACCAGGCGACGCGACACAACAAAGTTGGAAAATGTTCTACTTTTATCGCTGTCGCGTGGCACTAAACCAATCAGCAAGAGTTTCATTGACTGACCAATGAGCGAAGAGTATGCTACACACTGCAGTCTGCAACCACTTTCAGCAGGAAGGAAAGCATCGTTTTAGCTGTGTTTGACTTTCCTATATTATATGACACTTCACACAGTGATTATCGAGTTAAACATAAAAGGCAGCCATATGAGAACGTGTTGGTGCAAGACTAACGTTAAACAGACCGATAGAGAGGACTTTTGTGCTAATATAGGATGAACGCGAGGTTGTCTTTTTCTTTTGTAGAGGAGACTTAACAGCAAGATTTCTGTCAGTTCCAATAAAATCTTCAGACTCCTCATCTTTATTGCCGTGTCTGACACGGACTGCTTTGAAAATGTCTAAATCCCTCCAGTTCATAACCAATCACATTTCTTGGAGACGAGTGACGTAAGAGCGCGATTCGCAAAGCTGCCGTCGCTATCGCGTCCCGTGTGTTCGGTTTCACCCCAGTGGCGATGCGACCCATTCGTCGCTGTCGTTTGTCGCTGCCCGTGTGTCGAGCCCATTAGACAGTCAGCTCGCATCTTTGATGAAACTGCAGCACTGCATACAGGAGAGAAACTGAAGCCAAAGTATCGATCTCATTACACTGATATTGATCAATACCAATACCAACGCTGGCATCCATATTATCGATATCAGGATCGATCTGCCCACCACTAGCTCAATGTACTAATGGCGGAGAAACAACTTACTTCTCTGCTGTTACCAGTGGTGGTGGCCATGGTAACTTCAGGGTTCTAGCAAGAAATATTTCTCACCTAAGCGCTAACGCTAATGCTAATTAGTAAGCTAATGCTAACCGCTAAATGCCACTCCCACTTGTTAATTGAGTGATGGGACCTAAGATGTAACTGGAAAGCAGTAATCAGTTTTTTTGGACGTGTAGTTACATTTCTTGAGGTGCATGTCAGGTTTGAGTTATGCACAAAGGATCAATGCAGAACTCTAAATCAGGCCTTATTAGATCGATAGAATGATCATTTTTTGCATATAATCCAGAAAAGTTACATTTATATATCAAGCAGTTAATGTGTCCCAGAGTGCCGTTTCCTTCCACTGTGTTTGCAGAAATCACATAAAAAAACATAAACAAAAACATAATCCAGATTCCTCAGCTGCTAAAAGCATTTCCTACATTTGAATATCAGCCACCATGTTGTGAGCATAAACTATCACGTTTTTAATGCAACAATAGGAAGTGACATCATCTTGCTGGGAAACTGTAGTATTTTATTCTGAAGGCCTCTCATAGCTCTACTGGTGCTGAAAACTAATGTTTGACTATGGTTTTCTGAATACAAGTAGGGCTGCAACTATCAATTATTTTAGTAATCAAGTATTCAATTGATTACTCTGTCAATTAATCAAGTAATTGGATAAGAAATAATTTTTCATTTTAACAATTCATCTGCATATTTTAATTCTGTACTGCAGATGTTTCTCTGTGTGAAACAAACAGGGTGGATGGAGCAGCTACAAAGTTCTCTGTTCTTCATGTTGCTGATCAGGTGGTTGATAAAAACATTTTGACGGATCCCCTCTGTACTGAAGGGGGTGGGGGTGTGGGGGTGTGGGGGGCACCGAACGATTGTTAGTGCTAATGGCAGCCCCCCTTTCCCCAGTACACTGTGGTTATAGGTCTGTTCTGGTGGCTACAGCTGAGGTAAAGAAAAAACAGCTGACATCCTCTGCACAACACACGCGCACATTCAAACATGCGCACTCACAGCACAGAGAAGTGGGGGCGTGGAAAAACATCTCAGCGATCCACTCGTGTTAAAGGGTCCTTTTTTGTTTTTTTGTTTTTGTTTTTGTTTTCAAATGGCGGAAATCTGTTACAGCGATGGAGAACTAATGTGGAGGAAACGCTCCGCTTACACGGAGACACCTGAGCTGCAGAGTTGAAACCAAACATCAAAGCAACAAATTTGTGTCGAGGATTTTTTAATAATCGAATTGCGTTACTCCAAGAATCGTTGCAGCCCTAAAACTTGCATTAAATTTTCAGTTTGTGTATCTAAATACATGAAGGTTGGTATTTACCTTTCATGCTGGGATTTTTTTGTTGAATCGGAAGCCCGAAATTTTCCTTTGATCTTCATTTTCCCTCTTACTTCTCTTCGTGTTCATGCCGGATGTTATTTCGATTTATGCAGCACACGCATGACCCTAGTGCACCCAACGTGCACATTGTGAATGAAACTGTCCGTGCTCTGTGGTAGATTGCAAACTGCGGTGAAATGATACAGGCGTAAGCAGCGATAATAGCAGCGACCTAGCCGGGGCGGAGTCTGTGAGGTGCGCTCCTTTGAGAGGCAGAGGAGTGCCAAACTTTGTTGGATTTGAATCAGTACGTTTTGCATCCAATAAAAGCAAAGATGTTAACAAATAAATGGACAGTATTCTGGCAATTAGTGATATTTCCAAGAGCTGTGGTCTTGACTGGTCTTGAAATAAATCCAGAGTCCGCAATGTCCGAGTCCATGACAAGACCGAGACCATCAAAAAGCGGTCTCGAGACCAAGACCGATCTCGAGTACTACAACACTAGTGGATAGTAGATTAATCGAATGAAAGACCAGAAGCATCTATCAGGTCTTGTGTCAGGTCTTTGCTGGCTTTTTTTATTTTTATTTTAATTTTTTCTAAAGTTCTTGACTTTCAGATACCGTTCATCTTCTGTAGACAGCTTTCTTTGGCCTAACACTTCTTTTGTCCTCCACGTGTCCAGTTTTCTCAGTGTTTTTTATATACTAGGTTTTTGGCAAACAGCTCTTGGGAAACACCTTGCTGGTGCAAAAATACAATTCTGTATTATTATATTGAACAAACATCCCCAAAGGATACAATTAAAAACTGTTTCTTTGCTAAGTTGTCGTTTGTCTTTTGTTGAATTTTCAAATTGGTCACTATTTTCCAAGATGGCTGCCAGTTCCAACATGGTAAACAGCCACCGGATCAAGTTTTAGTTTAATTTTTAACACTTTTCCAGAGTGCTCACCACCTGATTTGTTAACAAAAAAAATGTTACATTTAAACTTAAAAACAAACAAACAACACACAATGGTACAACTGCAAGAAAATATTTATTAAGATGGCAGCACGTGATGGTGGTTAATATCATCTGAGAAACACTCAGTGCCGGAGAGTGGTTACATTTGTACTTAGTGGCTGTAGCAGGTAGCCATAAAAATGAATAAACAAACAAGTGTAACTGGAAGCCAAGCAGCAAAGCTGGATTCTCCACCATTTTTCTACTTCTTTCTAACATATATTCTTTTTCCTCTTCTTCTATCAGCCCCATGAGTGTACAGTTTAAATAATGACATTTTGACACACCGATGTGGGGATAAACTGCAGTTCACTCAAACCTCTGTCTCTTTGTTGGGCTGCAGTTTAGACTCTATATAAAGACACGCACCAGGAAACAAGAAGGACAAATATAGCATTCATACGACTGTTTGCCAGCTCTGCTCTCCAGATATCAGACTGACAGTGCTTTGTGTGGTCAGCCAAAAGAGCTGCAAAATCTGCATTTACTCTAATTGTCTCAGTGGAAACAGTTCATAGAAGAGTCGCAGTGTTTTATGAAGCTGATATTTGATTCGAGTAAAAGTGTTTCTTCAGTTTTATCTCAGTGGGTTTCAGCCTGTATTGGAAACTAAATGGTTATCAACAGCTTCCATTTTAAAATCTGATTGAAAAAGATTTCCATGAGCCACAGGAAAGTGACCCACCGTGTGCTTACTGAGAGTGCAACAAACGAAAAAATAAAAAGCACACATAAGAAACTACAGCTGACATAATCCAGCAGTTCCAGTAACAGAGGTGAGCTGAGAGAGGAGGCAGGACCCTTTTCATGCTGACTTCTGTTCAGAACATCATTTCTGTTTTTCCTGAGCTAGCTCACTTCCTGTGGGTGACCAAACCACAATTTCATGTTAAAGGAGTCTGCAGTGATGTAATGGGATGCTTTACATTAGTGAAGCTCACTTTTCTCAGTTAAAAAGTATTTTTAGTTACAGATTTAACTGTTGTGTGCGAGAGTCTGTGGATTACCGACAGCCGCTGTGAACATTTACCATCAGTGAGTTATGACATCTATTTATCGCCACCAGCTGATACTTTATTTTTCTATGAATCATTTGATTCATTTCTGATAAAGCTTCAGGCTACAGGTGGACTGGGAGCTATGCCAGCTGAGTGAGCAGACAAAGGAAGCCAAATATCCGTCTCTGTTTCTGTAGGACTTCAGTGAAACTCTTGAACTCTTTATTTTTAATTCTTCTAATGCAGTTTTTCCAGTATTTGAAATACTTTCAAGAAAACTGCATTTCAAAGCTTTTGTCTGCCTTGAATTTTAATACGTCACAAACCTTAACTACACCCAACAAAGAAAATGAGTTCAAATAATAGTAAACTAACTTACTAACTTATAACCTTATTACTTGGTGTTAGCTCAATATTTGTTAGTGATTTGCAGACTGACTAAGAAACTTCAGGAAAACAGTAAAATAAAAAGTTTCCATAAATTTCCACATTCTCCACCTCCCAGAGTGTTCAAATTACCAAATAACCACAGCAAAGAATCTGCTGGGGACCCACTCCAAAACCCCACTGGCACAAAAAAAAGTTTATGAAACACAAACATTCATTAGCTTCTAAGTCATGGATGAAAAGACTATAAAAGGCTGGAGGTCGGATTACCACACAGGTTAGCTGACTCTGTGGCAAAGAGAGGAGGCTTGAACTGAACCTGAAATGTAAGTGAGATCACAGATGACGAGCATCAGAAAGACAGGCTGCAGCTTCGCCCTGCAGAGGAGGACCCAGACTACCCGCCTCATGGAAAAAAGAGCAAGAAAGTGTGCCGCACACAGCTAGCAACACCTAGATCTCTCACAGTGAGAAGACACGTTTGATGCAACTAGTGCTTTATGAATCTTGTTGTGTTTCTGTATTACAGGCCTTTCATAAAATCTGCCTGACATGTTTCTGCAGCAGCAGGATAAACGTGTCACGCATGCTGTGGACAGACCTTCTCAGTTGTGTCATTTCTATGTAAAAGGAAGGAAGCAGTGAGAAAAGAAGGAGAAGGAAAAAACACCTCTTTTTTTGATCACAGTTGTTGGTGTGTCATAGCTGCTGCTTCACTCTTTCTCTTTACAGCAAGTTGTAGAAGTTTTCAGACGTGTCGCTGCTGGATGTGAGGATGGGACCCACTTTGCTCTGTGAGCTGGGCCTATTCTGTGAGTACATCACTGACTTCTATAGTTTGATTCATACTGACTGATAAACATGTTTCAGTGAGAAGAACAGAGTATCAGTCATTTGGAGCATTTCAGTTCATTTGAACAGAGGACTCTCATGTTTGTTATCAACATGGTTGTTTGTAGCCTGGATTAGATTTTAGTGCACTGACTCAGATTAGAGTGGAGCTGCTTTAGTTTATCTAAGAAAGGTTTGTTTCTGCATCTGTGATCATTTGATGCATTTTACATCTTAATCTAAAATGCAGCCAATCACAGCAGCCACTGCTAAAAGCCCAAGTGTTTTATTTCTGCCATATTTGAGTGTGTCTTTAGTTTGATGATGTCTGAAGTTTCTGCCTTTATTGTATTGCTCTGTACGCTCCTCTGCACTGGACACGCTCAAGGTGACTGAACACTTTCACTTTTTCATTTCTTTCTTTTTATTTATTAATAAAGATTCATCTCAGCCTGCTGCATCAATCTTATTATTTTTACATATATGAACATACAGTATAAACACAGATGTTGCCTCCTATGGTGCGTAAAAGTGTGTTAGATTGTTTTTCATTTCTTTTTTTATTAACAAAGATTCATATCAGCCTGCTGCATCACTCTTAAGCATGTTTAATATATTCATCATTTTACAAACACAGAAACACATATGTTGTCTTGTGTGGTTCATAAATGTGTGTTAGATTGCTAATTCTGTGGTTGTGTTGGATTCTAGATGCTAAGCTAACTATTGAACCCAAGTGGTCCAGTTTTTTCATCGAAGAATATATTACCTTCATGTGTAACATGAAGGTAGGAGCCAGCACCATCTGGGAATACAAAATGGACAAGGATGGTCAAGAATTCATCCCCTACAACATACACAAAGACTACACATTTCTAATTACATCTACTAATTACACTGGTAAATATAAGTGCTTTGGTCGCAGGAAGAGGTCACGTTATGAAAGGAGCAGTAACACTGTCTCTGTAACTGTATCAGGTAAGTCCTCAGTGAGCAATAGCATAAATTTATGATCGCTGAGTACATTTAATTAATGTTGACATGGAAACTTTTTTCTGATGTTGTGAAACTTGAAACTTTAACCAGGACGTCTGTATTTTACCTGTTACTTTGCTCACAGTGTACACAGCACAAAAAATACTCACAGACTCTGTGATCATCATTACTACATGTGTGTGTTTTAATGTAAAACAACAACTGTGGATAAAATTACATCTAACAAGAAAAAAGAAACATCAAAGTTTAATAAAAACCAGACAGAGCCCTCATTGTGTGTCCCATCAGTGAACTCAGTCAGTTTACATTAAGTGTGATTTCTTCAGGCCAGAGAATGGACAAACAAATTGACAAACAGTTACACTGAGTTTATTTACAGATCTACAACTACAAGTGTGGCTCTGTCATCAAGTTGAAACACAACACATAAAACATAAAGTAATTTAAGTATCATTTTTTTCTATGTCTATGTAATAAATAACATGTATCTCTTTTTCCTTCTTTGTCTTAACTGCAGATAAACCCAGGGCCACACTGACTGCAGAAATAACAATCATACCAGTAGGGGGCAGTGTGATACTGACCTGCTCTGTGGGGAGCTCTGCTAAGTGGAAATATGAGTGGTTCAGACGCACTCAAAACACTAATGAGGTTCAAATCAGAAAAGATGATCAACCAAACAAAGTTATCAGAGTATCTCAAGGAGGAATCTACAGCTGCAGAGGAAGAAGAGGAAACCCAGTTTACTACACTGACATAAGTGATGAAGTCAGCATTGAGATAACCTGTGAGTTCAGTAATTTAGTTTGAAACGTTCACTCATGATTAGCAAACACACAATGTTAAATTATCTCTGTTGATTTCCTGTTTCTGTTTGTATCTTAACTGTTAATATCGGTAAACAGCTTCCAGTAAAGTTTTTATAAAACAACAACACAACTGGCCTCAGATATTCATTGGTGAGACGATCACTCTGACATGTGAGGTGCAGGAAGGAGGAGAACCCACCGAGTGGGAGTATGAATGGAAAGTACACGACCAACCCACACAATGGACACACTTCAGTTACTGGAAATTCAGAGTTTCTGATTCCATCAGTACAGACTACAGGTGTAAGAGTCGAAGGAGAGATGACTCATATTCTTCAACAGAGTGGAGTGAAGCCTTCACACTGACAGTGTCAAGTAAGTCATGTTTGTTGTTTGAGCTACATTTTACACATCACAATGGTCAGCACAGCTACAAGCAGTAGCCTAGAAAGAAGGATAGTGACATTTTCCCAAAACTGTTTAAATGATGTACAGAGTCAAGTGATGTGAGTGTAAGGGCTGGGTTGATATCAGTGCATATATTTTGGAGATTTTTTTTTTTCTAATAAGGAAAGATGCTGATTCTTTCTCATAATGCAGAAAGAAGACTGTTCCATAACTAAAGCAAACTGTTACAAATAATCTAATCAGATCATAATACTTAATGATGGTCAGAAATTAAAACATAGAAGCCTTGTGAATAATGTGTGTTGAGAATTTTGTATGTAAAAGGCTTCAGTGTTCTCTCTCTCTCGCTTTATGTTGTGTTTGACCTCTTTCACTCCTCTTCTGTAGCACTAGCTACGATGCTGAAGTACCGCGACTGCAACTTATGGACCAAAAATGTTGTTCCGGTTGTTCTGGCGCACCGTAACCCCTGAGTACAGCCCTATAAATGATGCATAATTATGGTTATGGTTCTTTTAAGTCTTTGTAACACATTTTAAGCCTAATGTGTTATTGTTCCTCCATTTAGGCTCAGATCGGTTTGATGTTTGAAGCCTAAAGGTAGGAGTCATTTTGAAAATGTAAAGAGTAGAAAGTACAGATATTGTGTAAAAATGTTGGGTGTAAAAGTAAAAGTTGACCAGAAAAATAATTACTAAAGTAAAGTACAGATACTTGATAAACCTACTTACGTACAGTAACAAAGTATTGTACTTGTTAGTTCCCACCTTGTCCAAACCTACCTGGTCTTGTGCAAAAAACTAATTGCCCTTAAACTGATTAACTTGCTGTGCCACCGATAACTGGCAATGAGTCTTTCACATCACTGTGGAGGAATTTTGGCTTATTCTTCTTGGCAGAATTGTTTTAATTAAGCCACATTGGAGGGTTTTCCAGTATGAAAGACCTGTTTAAAATCAGGCTAAAGCATCTCAATAGGATAGAAGTCCAGACTTTGGCTAGGCCATTCCAAAACCACTTGAATCATTGTCCTAACCCAAGTGTTTTTGAGCTTCAGGTCATGAACTGATGGATGGCCATTCTCCTTCAGGATTTTTTGGCAAATGTGAGACAAGACTTTGTGTTCTTTTTGGTCAGCAGTGGTTTTCTCCTTGAACTTCCCGTGGATGCCATTTTTGGCTCAGTCCCTTCTTACTGTTGAACCATGACCTCTGACCTTAACTGAGCCAAGTGAGGCTGCAGTTCTTTAGATGTTGTTCTGGGTTCTTTTGTGACCTCCTGGATGGTTGTCGATGTGCTCTTGGAGTAATTTTGGTAGGAAGGTTCACACCGCTGTTCCAAGTTTTCTCAGTGTGTGGATAATGGCTCTCACTGTGGTTCACTGGAGTCCAAAGCCTCAGAAATGGCTTTGACAGACTGATAGATGTCATGACTTTATTTCTCAGCTGTTCTTTAAATTGTGGCATGATGTGTTGCTCTCTGAGATCTTGTAGTTTACTTCACGATCTATTTAAGTGATTTAGAGGCCTATATTAGAGGAGCAAGTGGATGACCAACACTGATTGGACTCTTTTACCATGTTTAGTTTTATAAAATGCATGCACTCATATATTTCATTTTGGACTTATTCCTCCTTGGAAAGGAGGTAAAATGGAGGCAGTTATTATTAGTGTGATCCTGACCTGTGTGTGAGATATAATATACATTTTCATCTCTATCTAAACTCAACAGCAGATCAACCAAGGCCCAAATAACTTCTGATATGCGAGACAGTCCAGTAGGAGGCAATGTGACCTGAGCTGCTCAGTGAACCAGTCATCTGGATGGGAATACTACTGGTACAGAGATGAGAAAACACTCTGAACCTCTGACCACACAAGAGGACAAATCAGAGTCTCACAGGAAGGACTCTACTGGTGCAGAGGAGGAAGAGGAGACCCAGTTTACTACACAGAGTACAGTCAGTCAGTCAGGATTGATAAAACAGTGAGTTTTCCATCAGTGAGTGCTCTAGGTCAGGGGTATTCAAGGGTCGGTGTCCTGCAGGTTTTAGATGTGTCTCTGCTTCAACACACCTGAGTCAAATATAGAAGTGATTAGCAGGACTCTGGAGAACTTGACTGCACACTGAGGAGGTAATTCAGCCATTTGATTCAGGTGTGTTGGATCAGGGACACATCTAAAACCAACAGGACACTGGCCCTTGAGGCCTGGAGTTAATTACCCCTGCTCTAGGAATATAAAATTTAGAAAAAGAAAGCCGTGCGCAGTCCTGAAAGCTCTTTAGTTCCCGTTGTGATGATCATTGGAGTCATTTCTGGAATCATATTGAAACAGTCTTCAACAAAACTGGAGTGATCACTTTGACAGTGTTCAATATGAGCTTTGTATAACATTTAGAACAAAAGTAGAATCTAGTTCTAGTCTGGTTCCTTATCTGCTGCGTCATTACGACACACTGGCTGCAGAGAAATGGTATCATGCTTGTGACTTTAACATTTTAAAGCTGTAATTTTAGAGGCTTCATTAGCTCAGTGCATTCTTTACAGGGTAAATACAAAGTGTTAAAATAGCAGCATTTTTCTTGCTCTGTAGACCTGACCTGAACCTTCTGACACTAAGTTTCTTGTTGGTAACAGTTCATGTTTCTCTTTTCCAACAGCTGTGGCTGTTTCTGAAAGCTCTTTACTTCCTGTTGTGGTGATCATTGGACTCATTTCTGGAATCATATTTATTTTCCTTCTGCTCTTGTTCTATGCTGCAGAAGTCAAAAGGTGAGACTTTTTGAAATTCTGATATTAAATATTTTACTCTTAAATGCAGTTCCATGCATCTAATTCTAGCAAGCTTGAAAGTCAATATTTGGTGTGTCCACCTTAATTCTTCAGCACAGCCTGAACTCTCCGAGGCAGCTTTCTTGTCTTTTCTTTAAGTAGGATTCAGGAATAGTTCTCCAGGCTTCATGAAGGACATTCAAAGCTCTCCTTTGGACGATGGCTGCTCTTTGTTCTGATGATCACACACTGTTTCAATAATGCTGAGGTCTGGGCTCTGAGGAGGCTGATCCATGACTGATAGTGTTCCACTGCGTGTTGTTTGGGATCATTATCATGAAATCAGATGCTTTCCTGATGATGGATCATAATCTGATTGCACTTTTATGTGTGTTTATAATTATATCAATTTGCCAAGATCTCCAACACCACTGATTGAAATGCAGCACCAAACCACGACAGAGCCTCCATTATGTTTTACGAATGGCTGCAGACACTCACTGTGGTACCGCTCTCCTGACCATCCATTCATACTGACAATGATTTGAAACACAAATTTCAAATTTGGATTCATGGCTCCATAAAACTGTTTTGTTCTTAGTGCACCAGTTTTGTGTTATTTGAAATACATTCAGCAAACAGTGGATGGAGCCTCTGAAGGGCAGATGCTTCTCTCAGGTCCTGTTTCAGGTCTTTGGTGCATTTAAAGAAATGAGGGTGGGTCAAAACTTTGTGCACAGCAGTGCATTTAAACAGTGGTCCTAAAGTGGAAACAAGAATGTAAAATCCATAACCAAGTAAATGAAATGTTTTGTTTTACATGTTTAAAAGGTTCTGCTGAGGACCAGGGGGTCAGTCAGCATGAGACTCAGCAGCAAGTGTACTCCTCTCTTCTTCATGGTTAGTCTTACGTCTGCTGCAGCTTTGACACTGTAGAATCAAACAAAGCTGAGACAATAACAACATTTAATACAAATGTGACTGGTAAGAATACTTGTTTTAAATTAGTATCACACACATGAGGTGACTGATTTTCTCGACCTGCAGGTGATCTTTGTGTCTATGAGACAATCAGAGGCTCTGAAAACACTGAAAATGGAAAGTATAAACTTTAATTAATATAATATTGTGGAAGCTGTGTGATCATAAAGTAACTGTATTTATCATTAAAATTAATATAACATTATTATTTCTGCTGGATCAGAAGGTGATTACACTAATGTCTCATCTGTGATTCAGATCAAAGTTTTTAACAATAATAATTAAATTATGATCACTAATAATAACAGAGGGTGGTTGCTACTCCACCCTTTGAGGGGGAACAGGTATTACTTTTGGTCTGTTTGTTAACAAAATCGCAGTAAAACTATCAATCCAGTTTAACCAGATTTGCTCAAAAGCTGACTGGTGACCCCTAGTCACCTGATTGACTTTTTTGCCATAACTGGCAGCATGTGGTTGCTGAGGAGCAGGTGAAAGTTGTGGGAGTGACTGAGCGAAAGAGAGACAGCAATACTGAGAGCAGGTTCTGAAATTTGAGAGATTTAGCATGTTTGGAGTGTAAATTAGTGTAAAGACAGCACTGGAGCCAGGTTAACATTTCATGCACACACCATTAGCAACGGACTATAAGCCTGTAGTGTGTGCATTCCAACCACATGACATCGCCCTTGTCACAGCGTTACATGTATGTTAACAGTGCACAAACTAAACTTTACAGACATTAATGTCGATCAGGCTTATATCTGAACAAATATATATCTGTATATATAAATATATCTGTAACTTTGGCATCAGTAAGTTAGTCTTATTGAAACTTCAAAATTACTGTAGTATGTAAACAGTTTGCCACCCTGTAAATATACCATCACCAACATCAATGTCAGCATAAGCTGGAAATATAACATTCACTTGTCTTCTGCTGTTTCGGCAGTCTGTTTCGGCACAGTGTTTGTTGATGTAGTCACACTCTTGCTGACAGGAACAGTCTCGAAGGTGTCAGAGTAAATGTTTTCCCTGTGCTCTCCCGGTTGCCACTGGGATAGACTGGGAAAACAATTAGCAGCAATTACCACGAAGCTCAGCTCCCTGTGGTACTTTATGATGAAGGATCATGGGCTGGTGGTCTTGCTTCAGATCACCACTGGCCATAATCCCTTTCATGGTCCAGCTTGGACATGATTGCATCTGCCAGCTGCAAGGCAGGAAAGGAGCAAGCACCATGGTGGTGGTTGTAATAATAGGCATGTTCAGCCTTCTCTCCCCCATCCCTTTCTTTGGCTACAGTTTTGCTGGGCTGTCTTGGCCAAAGATTTCTTTCTCCAGGATGTGGAGCATAGTTCTTTCTCCCCATTAACAGTTCTGCTGGGATGTATGGTGGTGGGAGCATGGAGTGGATCTTTAAGCCATTAGCTCCATCACTGGGTTGGCTTATTTGAAGATTTTCAATGTTTGGACCGCTCTCTATGCATGCCCATTGCCCTGTGGGTAATGAGGGCTGGAAGTGCAATGTTTAAAATTGAGCTGCTTTGGCAGCTCCTGGAGCTCTGTGGAATGAATACTGAGGCTCACTGTTAATCAAACACTCACCTGGAAATCTGAACATGTGTAAGATGAAGATGACTTCAGCTCCTGGATGTGATGACCTTGCGCTCATGTTATGGGGGCAGGTGCAGTTATTTTTCTTGTATGTTGGAGTTTAGATGGAGTTTGTTAGTGTCAGGTAATTTTGATTATTATACTCACAGAAATCCATTGCAATTCTTTGCTGTGGATAATCTGGAAGTGGTGTGGAAATAAGAGGTTCTTTTTGCTGTGATCATTTCAGTTTTCTGCACACCTTAATGATGCAACAAAGTTGCTGATGCCTGTAGAGAGCTGGGACCACCACACAGATGAGCTTACCCTCTGTCTACACTTCACGAGGCCCCAGTGACCTTTGTGAATTTTCTGGAGACCCTCCTCTCTCATCAGCTGTAGCATGATGATTCTGCTTCCTCTGAGCACAGGGCCACTGTACTCTGACAGCTATGATTTCATTTGGATCAAATCTCTTATACTCACAGGTACTCTGCTGACATGTTCTGGCCATCCAGTCTGTATGAACTTCGTGATGGACTGCAGATAGGCATCTGCTGCACTCGCCACTCTGATATTGTCTATTTTGCTGCTATCACCGGGATCCCTCCCATGATGCTGGGGGTGTAGCATGCCCACGCTTGATCTGTTGTAGTGTGTCTCAGCCACTGTGAGGCATCTTAAGCAGTATGCCACAGGCTTCCACTGTCTGCTAACAGTGGAACCAGCAGTGGGCTTGGCTACGTCATAGTAAGCAAGATCTGGTGCTGCTGTCAGCAGCTCCTTGAATTACTGGGAGGTTATATGTTGTGCGTGACTGCATGTCCACGTGTTCTTATTCTTCAGGAGGTCATACAGCAGCTGTTCCACCGTGGAGAGGTTGGCGATTATATCTTCCTATATAATTCCCCATCCCCAAGACCTCTGATAAACATGTCACTGAGGAGAGCGTTTATGTTCAAATCAGCTAAAATGTCTGCCAGAGCAGGGTATGCTGTGCTACTTCTTGTTCTTAAATGCTTTCATTTGATCACTTTAACAGGGCGACGCGTTGGCCCAAGGGAGAACTCTGACTACTATAATGTGAATTCAAATTCAACCGCAGGTATAAAAGCTTAACAGCAGCTCTTTAGCTGTTTTATCCTTTTCTGTTTAAAAGTAGTCACTTTGAGTGAGAAAGAGAATATGTTTGATTCAAAGCAGTGATCCTGGTAGCCTGAGTTTATATTTTATTCAAAAACAATGAGTGTATGTATTAATGTATCTTTGCTGTATTTATTTTAGAGATGGGTAGGAGGGGGGAGCTGCTAAAAAAGATTTTTCATTAGTTTCCTTACATGAATAATGTAGTGTAGGATGTCAAATAGCACCTCATATAATTTTCATATGTCTCCAGTACCATGAGTCTGTCTTCCAGCTGTTTATTATGATTTTGTTTCAGGTCCATTATAAGCAGTTCACCATCAATGAAACAAGAGATGTGACTGAAGACAACAACATGTTCTGTTGAGGAGACAATACGGGGACGAGTTTCACAAACCAGGAAGAAAGATGGGGATTGAGTATCAGTAGGTTTAGTGTTTGTAATGAGCCATTTTAAATGTTTTCTAGCAAGTATTGTGTTACCACATTTTGATTAAACATTTTTAAATTAAATTTAAAATTATACAGTGCCCCCCCCTTTTTTAAATGTAAATTGTTAAACTGAAATATCAGTAGAAATATTTTGATCATTCAAACCCTATTAAATTATCTTTATAAGTGATGCAACTTTATAACATCCACACAAGGCGAATACATTGGAAAGACATGATGTGTAGAATCTGATACAATTTTCTGTCTGTCAAACTGTGATATCTTTGAAATTTTTCACAGATTCAACCAAAGAAATGGGGACAAATGCATTTTTGCTACAGTCTGCTAGTAACAAAGTGCCTAAAGATACAATTAAAAATCAGTTCTTTACTAAGTAGTCTGTTATGTGTCGACACAACACTCGCTCATTCCTTAGATTTGGTGCCTTTTTACACCTGAATGATCAGACAGTGTTGGTAGCTTAGAAAACATAATTCCTCTGAAAACAGTCCAGCAGAAAACCTGATGAGCTTTCAAAAGTGGATACAAGCACCAAAATGTGTCTTTGTCCCTCTGGCGCCATTAATTTGAAAAATCCCATAATGGTTAGTCAGGTGTTTCCAAGATAGCTCCAGTTCCAACACAGGAAACTAGCTACTGGGTCAAGTTTAGAGTTTTTACTCTCCAGAGTTTCTTTTCTTGATTTGTAGCAACAACAACAACAACAACAACAAAAAGAAGTTGCAATTTAAACTAACAAAACAGTACAATTGTGAGGATACATAAACTTTAAAATTGTTTCATACTTTTGAACACACAGTTAAGTATGGTCCTTACTCTTGTAGTAATCAGAAGATTAAACTCACGTGTTCGTTTAATGAAAGTGCAGGAGGCGCTCAATTAATTACTACATTCATTTTGCCACATGCAGAAACAGAAACTTTCAACTGGTCAAATTTAATGAATGATATGGCTCCAAAGGACCAACATTTCTTGAATGTGCAATGATTCATATGATTTGAATGATTTGTATCCATGCTTCATGCGCTGCTGACCGCTACCTTCAGTAGGTAAAAGGGTGGTTCTGCACACAGTGCTTGGTCCATGACCTCTCCACTAGACTCTGTATTACAGGCTGATGCACCGCTGACTGACATAAAGCAATTTGACAACATGTAAAACTATTTTACAAAAGCATATATCCAAACCTGTATATAAAGAGTGATTGTGTGTTTTGTAATATTGTAAGTTCAGCTTCACAAATTAGATTTTCTTTTTTAAAAAAGCTTCCTGTGCGCACAAATGTCTAAAAACATTTGTGACTTTCTTTTTGCGCACTTTCAGAACCTTTTGTATTGGTTGTTCTGATGTCCCTTTGCTGTTTGCAACACCGTAGATTTCCCACAGTGTGGGACAAATAAAGGATTTTCTTATCTTAAATATAAAAAGTCACTGATTGCATGTAAACTTGATTTTTATGTGTATTAACTTATGCTATTTACATGTTTGGAATAAGTAAGTAATGAAGTAAAGCTTTATTTATATAGCACCTCTCAAAACAGGTGTTACGAAGTGCTTCACAACAGGACAAAGAATAATAAAAACAAATTAAACAAATGCCAAGCTAAAAAGATGTGTTTTTAAAAGACCTTTAAAATGTATCAATGAGTCTGCCGCTCTAAGATGGACAGGGAGAGAGTTCCAGAGACGGGGAGCCACTGAGGCAAAAGCTGTCTCCTTTCGTTTTCAGTCTTGTAGAATGCACAGACAGTAGTCCCTGATCACATGACTGCAGTGATCTAGAAGGAGTATATAAGTGAAGGAGTTCACTAATATACAATGGGGCTTGCTCGTGAAGAGCTCTAAATGTCAGTACCAAAATCTTAAACTGTATTCTAAATTTCACAGGGAGCCTGGATCAGAAGCGGGGTGATGTGAGAATATTTGGAAGATTTGGTCAGAAGCCTAGCAGCAGCATTCTGAACAGCCTGTAAACACTCCAGGGAATGTTTGCTAAGACAGGTAAACAATGCATTACAATAGTCCAGGCGAGAGGATATAAATGCATGAATAACCATCTCAAGTTCAGAAGGAGATATGATGGAGGTAAGCTTAGCAATATTCCTAAGGTGGAAGAAACAAGAATGCGTCAACGATTTAACATGAAAGTCAAGCATAAAGGCAGGGTCAAAGGTTATCCCAAGGTTCCTAATAGAAGGCTTAACGAATTTAGCAAGAGGACCAAGGGCTATCATTATATTAGAGACAGATTTATCTGGAGCACAGATCAGAATAGATTTTGATTGATTGAAAAGTGCATGCATGAATCACCTGATATGCACAGATAATGGCATGCCCACGTGGGGTTTTGAGGCAAATTTCAGAGTTCCAGCTTCACATAGATTGAGCATATTCCGAGCTGTTCTAGGGCACTGGGTAAAGGCCGTCTCCACTCGAGGCACAATCAGGTAGTCAGACAAGGGATCAGTGATACTTGACCCACCAATGGCATGGCCAGAACTATCAGGTTTGTCAGGACAGTTCAGCAGCCAAGCTACAGACTCAAGGGTGGCCCAGGAGGCCTGCTATCCATGGGGGTATCAGTTGATCTAGACTGGCAACTGAAAATCCCAACTCACCTCACACAGCCTGCCTTGAGACCGGACAGCATCCTGGTGTCAAGCTCCACAAGAAAGGTGATCATTTTGGACCTGACAGTGCCCCTGAGGACTGGAAGGAGGACGCACACAAGTGAAAGAGGACAAAATATCAGGAGCTGGTGGAGGACTGCTGCAGGATTGGGTGGATGTGGGCTGTGGGGGATTTGCAGGCCATTTGCTTAGCAAGGCCTAGGAAACTCTGGGTATCAGAGGGAAGAGCATTAAGACCAATGAAGGGCAGCGGATGAGGCTTCGAAATGGCTGTGGCTGGGTGGGTGTGTGTGTGTGTGTGTGTGTGTGGGGGGGGTAGTGGTAGTTAGCCACTTGGACACAGGCTGGGGCTTCATCAACCCCTTTTGGGTCACCTGGCAGAAGGTGTCTGTTGTAAAGACCCGACACACCCGAAAAAGCCAGGATACAGCACCGAGGATGTGTCCAAGGTAGTGCATCAGAAGATGTATGAACATCACGACTCTTTGATAACAGCAGGCTAGTATTAATATTCAAATGACTCATTTTATCCATTAACAACTTTACGACAAAAGCAGGCCTAAAAAAAAGCCCAATTCACCGTGCATTTCAAAATTTCATCTTTGCAAACTAAAGCACTTAGACAGCAAATATCACAATGCACATTTTTCAAAGCTTATAAATAATTTGCATCTATGATTATCCATGAATTTTAAAGCATATTTTATAAGTATTACTTCCGCCTATAGCTGCAATATTATGAAAAAAAAATATGGGGCTAATGGGGGCAAGATCTGGTGTTTTTAAACGTAATGTAGGACAGTCCCTAAATAATCTGTTTCCTTTCGTCGGCACTACAAACCACTTTAACCTCTGATGTTACAGTGAAACAAAATGGGCACTTCTGCAGTCAGCATCCTGTAAAAAAAAAAAAAAAAAAATTTGTTTGATTATTTGCATTTTCAACAAAATTAGCTAACACAAAATTATATTAACGATTGATATTTTTCCAACTAGTGAAATGTAGTTGAATTAAAACACAGTATGGGAGCCCTGTAGGGAGCTACTCGTACCTGCATCCTCCGTAGACTTCCTGTGCCGTTCAAAGACACGTCCGTATTCGCCGCCTTGCCATTTCAGTTTGACATCAGTCACTCCTTGATCTCTCAGGACTGACTGGAACTAAAAAACAAACAACAACAAAAATATGTTCCTGCTATTAAACTATCCAGATTTATCAGGACGTAATGTGTTACATAATGTATTAATGTATAAAAATAGACTTGGGAGTCTTAGAAGAACAGCCAGTAAAATCTCAGAAATGAGTTAGGACAAGCTTTGGTCATTACTAACAGGCAGGACCTGAGCAGGGCTAATGGGAGGTTGTCCTCATTTTTTAAAATTTTTTTTTAGAAAGACAAAAATACTACATGTTTCTTCCATTCTGACTGCCATCGATGTGCTTAATGGAAAATTGTGCTCTGCTTATATTTTTGACACTAATCAAGACATTTTGCTTTTTTTGCTTACTCTGTATTCATTTTTTCTGCAGTAGTTTTTGGTTGTTGTTGTTGTGTTTACTGTTATTTTATGAACTCCTGCTGCGTAACCAGTTTCCCTGGTGGGACAGTAAAGAAATCTTGAACCTTTGTACCTTTGTTAGGAGTGCACTGGAGACAGCAGAATCAGTGTGATCCATAGTGGACTGCACCTTCATCCTTATTACCATCTTCTTTAGTTTGAGACCTGCAGAATACAAACACAGAAATGTAATCTTAGCCAATATTATGACTATTATTATTTTTAACCCCAGTTGAATAAAAACACATTTGTATCATGTCTAGAAACTGATTTATTTTGCCTTTCAGGAACTTACAGTACCTCCATGACAGATGAATGTTGTTTTCTGGTTACAGTCGGCTTGAAGCCAGCGTCCCTGCTGTGTACTTTCCACAGAAACACAGTTTCCACTGTAACTTAGGCCTCTTTGCCAGTACCTGAAGGAGGTTTCTGCTCCATCTGACCAGACCCAGGCATCCTTAAACAGACCGAACCACACTTTGTTGGTTAGCGCATCAATCTCTAAATTTTCCTGTTCTGTATGCACACATGCCAAATCAGTGTGCTTCTGTCTGCACAGATCTTGACTGCTTTCCCAGGTTTGTGCCGCTGTGTAAATGAAATACTTCTTGCTGCCATCCTGCTGAACTACATAAACACACAGGGAGAGAGGAGCAGAAGGGAGTTAGACATCTTCTGTTGGAATCCTTTTAAGGACAGCAACCTCCTGATCTACAGTGACTGGCCAGTGAGATTACAGGTATATTTAGAATAAGGGTGGGACTCGATTAAAAAAATTAATCTAATTAATTAGGAGCTTTGTAATTAATTAATCAAAATTAATCGCATTTTAATCACATTTAAATATTTAACATAAGAAATATTAATTTAAGTTTGGTTGATGAATGAATCAATCTACATAAGCTTAAACGTCAAAATTTGGTTTATTTCCCACCAGTCTACTACACAGACCAACGAAGGGCAGAAGTGCTCCTGTGATAAGCAAACACCTGAAATGAAAGTTAAGCATCATAACTGGATGGTTTTAGTCAACATTAATGTCTCACTTAATATAGTTGGAAATTAATCATTCGCTCAGCTGTATTCCTTGATGTTGAAATGTGTTACGCTTGTTTTAACAGCTTATTTTGAATTAAAGACTTAAAATTAAACCACAAAAAGGAGCAAAAGTTCGTTCTCCGTTTAACCAGCTGCTTTTACACAGCTGTGCTTCGCACTCATGGTTGCTACTGTAGGCGACATGAGCTACGCAGAGGTGAGGGCAGGTGACGCTGATATGAAGGATAGCCGCTCACTTCCGGCCTTTGCGCTCTTCGTGGGCTGCGAACAACGTGGGCCGGGTCCTTCGAACGATGTGGGCGCTGAATTTTTGACATCGTGCGTCGATATAATCTGTATGCCTGGAACTCGTGCACTGAGAAACGTTCTGGTGCAAAGTGCGATAATATTGATACATTTAGGACTTTATATCCATGCTAGCAGCACTGTGAGATTGTGCTTGGGGGCAGTGATACTTTGAAATTAGTACAGCATTATGAAATATCACAGATAACACCTTAGTATTTTGTTAGCACACTAGAAGATATTCAAAAAGATTTCGTTGCTACAAAGCATACTCTTTTTCAGATCCCATTTATCTCCGGCGGCTTTGGCTGCTTTCCACACCTGCTGCGCTTGTTCCCATCTATCGTCAGCAGAGTCATTTTGCGAATCAATGATGGTATATGTAACAGTTGTAATTGTGTGGGGTCTCTTTACGATAGTCTAAGCTTTTGTTAGTGATGTCACAAGTGTGCACCACTGCTCCTCTGTAGAGAGCGTGGGAGAAACGTTTTGGCAGACAGACACATGGATCGAGGTTTACCTCTATGTTTCTATAGCCCCAACTTTTAGTAATCTTACGGGTTGTATGAACTCTGCTTACTTCATGTATGATAATGAAGCAGCCGTTCAACCGGGCTTTATAAGGTTGGTGAAGAATATGTTTGTTAAAGGACAACACTGTGGAATTCCTAGTACCAGTGTGGTTGTGCGTTTTCGACTGTCTGCTAAGTACATCTGCCGCCTCCTTTTCACCACCGAACACAACCCAAACGTTACACCTATTTTAGAGAATTCATTGAGGCCTGTGAACTGATCCTGGAAGCAGACCACGCAATAGTGCAATGGTGTGGATGCCTCGAGCATTGGCGGTCAGGTGGCAGCGCTCGGATTACAGAGACCTACCGACATTTTCTAACTATTTGAAAAGCGTACGCTGGGTGTAATTTTAATTGCTGCGTTTTAAAACTGTATCATATTGCATAGTTTACTCACATTCATAACACACATAAGCGATGGATGATCCACATGTACCGTCATTCCACAGGCCGGTATCATACATCATTCCACAAAACTCAATGCCTCCAGAGTTGCTTGGTTCAGTAGGGCCCCATTTGGTGAAGACTGCTCTGCCACTGCCATCAGACCACAGCCACTTGTAAGACGGTCCTTTGTAAAGTCCAATCCAGGTGGATGTCACATGGCTGCTCAAAGTGTTGACCAGCTGGTTTTGATCATCCATATCATTTATGATGGCCAGGTCAGTGTACTTTAATCTGCAGAAGCTCTGAGCCTCATACCAGGTCAGCGATTCATTGATGAAGTGGTACTGCTGAAGCACTAACAGCAACAACAACAACAAAAAGATTAGCCTGTTTTTTTTTTTAATTATTTAATTAAACACAGATGAAGTTGTCATGTACACAGCTGATTGCCCAAGTTAAACATACTGACAGGGATACACACAGACCCCAAAGACACTTTACACTCATTACTGTAATGTCAGACGACATTTAACATCCCTTTATTTTCTTCTTCTGCTTTTCCAGTTTGGGTAACAGGGAGCCTGGAGGCTATCCTAGCTGTGATTGGGTGAACACCCTGGACAGCCATCATTCATCAGACATTCAACATTATTCATGCTTAAGTTGACTAATAACCATTTATTACAGGTGCCAGTTTAAGTCATGGCAAGAGCTGGTCTAGGTTAAAGTTTGACCTGCAGCAATTTGCTGCAGTTCTTTCTCCTACTTTTCTCTCTACTCTTTACTGTTGCACTATTCAATAAAGGCAGAAAGGCCAAAACACCAAAAAACAAAAAAACAAAACAAAAACAAAAAACAAACAAAACAAAACCATTTGTTACAATCAAAGTATTTAGAAGTTTATGCCTCGATACATGACAGATTGAACCTTGATGCAGATCAGATTACAGCAGCAGAAAACCACACTGGGTTCTACTCTTCCTGTTCTCTGCTGAGAACAGGAAGCTCAGGCTAGAATTCAGATCACCAAAATTAAGCAGTAAAAATGAGAAAAAAGTTTAGTGGTCTGATGAATCCCAGTTTCTCCTGCAACATTCAAATGGTAGGGTCAGAATTTGGCACAAACAACATGAAAGCTCTCCGTTTCTCTTGCGCTTGCTCACCTCTCCCTATATATGCATGTCTTGTGCTGGCATGTATTTTTTACCCCTGTGCAAGGTGGTCCTCCCATGTCTCTGCCCTCTTGTCAGAACCTCACCTGTGGCAAATTGACTCATCAACTCACCTACTTCTCCTGTGTGGTTATCAAGACTGGCTATTTAAGCGTCATCCTGTTTTCCTACTCATCAGTGTGTTTTTATTGGAATTAACTATGTAGACCTCACCAGCTTGGAACCCTTTCAGAAATCTGTGACAGTGTAGACCAACCTGCAGCCCGCGCCCCACTTAATGATTAATTCTCATCAGAATTCATCTGCCTTTTGTAAATAAACCTGTTAACCTTCCTCACTGTTCTGTGAGTGAGACCACCTCTTGATGTTTCATGACAAAAGCATGGATCCTTCCTTTGTATCAATTGTAAATGGTGTGAAGGACATTTTTTCTTAGCACATTTTGGGCCCGTGGGTTAGCAACTGTGAAATATTCATTGATTGTGGTTGCATCGGAAATATACTGTGCCAAATGCCAATGTGTCTCACTATCACTAGTTCTTGGTATAGTCTTAAGAAAAACACTGTCTATTTAGTTCGGGAAAAAAAAACAAAATCAAAACATTTTTCTTCAGTAAATATTGCTACTTTTGTCCACGTTTCATTTTACCAAATAACTATCTTTTTTTTTTTTGCATTTTTGTCCACAGCAGCTTTTGTCTACAGTGGAGAGTGACAGGAAATGGGGGAAAGATACGGGGGAAGACACGCGGGCAAATTGGCGATGGGCCGGGACACAAACCCATGCCGCCCGCACCGCAACGCGGCGTGTGTATGTGGTCGCCAGCTTCACCACTAAGCCACCCAGGCGCCCCCAGAGAACTATCTTTTGATTTGTGGTTCGGTTGTGTTGTACATACTTTTCTGAGATCCTTGAGACATAAAGCTACATCACAATTTCCCTCAAAACTGTAAAAACAAATACAGCACTAACCAAGTAATCACCTGCAAACTCATGCAGTTCTTATACAGGGAACTGATTTAAAGGGTTAATGGTTTCCTTTAACTGCAATGCTGTATTGTCACAGTGTCATCACAAAGATATAGCGAATCTCCACTTTCTCCAGTTCAGTCAGTAATGGCCAGTCACACAGCACAATATGATCACATGATTATGCTAAGCCAATCACTTTGTTCACTCACCTGAATACTTCACTTTACCAATCATCAAAAAAATTCAAAAAAGCAATTATAGAAACAACAATGATGAAGGTGCTGCGATGCATGCTTATTTACCTGTTTTATTGGATCCTGTCGAAACCAGTGCAGTCCTGGTGGTAGTCATCAAATGCATTAGGAACATTCCTAAAACCCAAACAGGCAGAATGACGACTAGCAGTTATCCACTGAACATGAAAATATGTCATCTATTTTTGTCAAGATAACATAACAGCCCCCTTTCGTATAAGAAAACCCTTCAGCAGACATCTTAATACCTTCTACGAAACAGTTTCGCGGTAATTTGGAGGCCTTGTCCCAAACTTTTATCCCAATAGTTGTCACCCCTTGGTTAGTAAAGATCTAACACATAATTGAGCAAAAATACGTTTTGAAATTTTTAAGCATGCTTTAAGAGATTGATAGTCTGTAATTATCTTGAACATTTATACAAAGACGTTTTGGTAAGTGCATCCCAGAACAGACACAAAAAAAATTTCATGGTAAATAAATTACAGAAAGTTCATGAGTCATAGTCTGTACTATTTATAGCCTTGAGTCATCCCTGACAACATGTTAAGACAATGCTCAGCCAATCAGAGGTTGTCATCACAGACTAATCAATAAGGCTGCAGGCTAGAACTTATGTTACTATAAATAGACCGGCTCTTTATCATGAAATTTGAGATTCCTCAGTTTCTAGCTACTGCCAGCTGTTCAGTGACCTATGTCAGTTGCTAGATATGGGGAATCTCCACTTTCTCCATTTCATTCAGTAATGGCCAATCACACAGCACAATATGATCCCATAATTAGGCTAAGTCAATCAGGCATGAGGAAGAGGCTACATATCATTAGCATATATTTTTGTAGCATTAGCAGCCTGAAAGCCACCATATTGCTTACTCTCCACTTCAGATGAACACAGCCAAAGTGTACAAAGGGTACATCCATTAATATGAATATTGTGTTGAACATCTTTGAAAAGTAAAGAACACATATGCCAAATGCCATTCCTCAACTCCTTGTGGTTTTGAAGTGTATAGACTGGAAAGATTAAACCTCACAGCCAGATGTCTGGACAACGGGAAAGATGGATAGTATGATGACAATATCATCCCGCTTTATATTGGAGGGAGGATAAAAAAATAGTATGTTAAATATGCATGATTAATAACTGTTCATGAAAAGTGTGTCTTGACACATTTCTTCACAAATGGATTAATTAATCTTTAATCAACTGACTAAATTACTAAATAATTCATTATTTGATATTGCAATTAGTACTAAATATGATTTTTACAAAAGACAAAGGAAACTGGAAGGGGATTTACAAAAATGCTAAAATTGACAAAAAATACAAAATAATTACCCAGTTTCCATCAGTTATGAAGTTCCACAGGGTTCTATTTTGGGTTCTAGTTTTTTTTTTTTTTTTTAAACTATTTATGTGTTGCCAGAGGGCTAAATTATTAAAAAAAACAAAAAAACAAAAAACAAAAACAGTTAAATTAATGTGGCTTTGATATTAAGGACACCAGTTAATTGAACCTTAACATTTCCATTGAAAATATAGATGCATAGATGGTATAGTATTTTCCATAGTTATAGTATTAAAGCTTTGGTATTACCTTTATTCTCCACAGAAATGCAAACTATCATATCAATTCGTTTGTTTAGTCATGTTTGTTTGCTTGTTTGGTTGCCGGTCAAGATATTTTTCAAAAAAATCTGGTCATTTTTATCTGTAAAAAATTTAGAAATGGTAATTGAGATATTTATTTTACTTTGGGTAGAGTATTGCAGAGAACCAAACCTTATTATTATTGACCCTAGTATGTAAAACTATACAAATGAGCCACTGGATGCAAAAATCTTGATGGCACTTGGCATGAAAATCACCTATTCCTGCTCCCACAAGATTCTTACAGCTTTGCAACATTTGAATGTCAATAAAACCATTTCACTGTTCATTTCAAAAAACTTTCAAAGTATTGTAATAGTTTTGTTCCGTTATGATAGAACAACTTTTACAAGAAAATAAAACTAAAAACTATTAATAATGTATTATCATGTAAATATTGTGCTTTTTTGTTTATAATGAATTTACAAGACTAGATCTTCAACAGGATTAAAAGAGTTAACACTAATTTATTTCATAGTTAATCATATGGTCTTCTATAATCACTCATGAAATGAATTGACAAAAAAGAGATTTTGCATTCACTCTGTATATTTACCTGCACAAATGACATTTTTAAGAACCATGGCTTCAGATGTAGAATAGTCTGGAAACAAGAAAAGCAAAACAGCACTTTTTAAGCCTTTTTTTTTTTTAACTACAGTATATCCATTTACAATTTAAAAGAAAGCTAAATATTTTTTCTTTAATAATATTTTTTTAACAAGTAGAACAACAAATATCAAGAATTTGAATAAATTGATTAATGTAATTCATTTACAACAAACAATTTAGAACCAGAGTGATAAAAATACCTGATATGATTCACTGCATCTGCTGTGTTTTGGCTGTAAACCCTTCTGTGGATCTGATGGTTGGTTTATTCATACTATTCAAATCAATCATGCAAACACTGGAATTCATTTGGTTACAGGTGTGCTGTAATAGAATTAAAGGACCAGTGACAATCATCCGGCAAGTCCACCTGGATCGTAAGACATTAAGGAAATAAGGGAAGTTTAAATGTTTGGCTGTTGGTAATTATACTTTACAAACACACTCAAACAAAATCAGTAAGTTATTCATAAACACATAACATGACTAGGGATGGCACTAGTGTTGTAGTCAAGACCACCTAACCTGAGACCGAGACAAGACCAAGACTTTTAGGGTCCAAGACCAGTCGAGCCCAAGACCGAGGGAGGGCGAGACCGAGACAAGACCAAGACCAGTGCCTGACGGTACATGACCCAATAAAATGTGAAACATGATCAAAATCACTTCTCAAATTGATCTGAAAGATTCACATTCCCATAAAATCATCCTGATATTAAACACTCACAGCTCAAATAAATATAACCATCTTTATTTAATACTCCTGGGTGACTTCCATCATTTATCACAGAATGTAAAACAATTATTCATAGTTCATCACAATAGTCTTAACTTTTCTCTGCCTTTCATAAACAATACATAAAGTTGTGTTGTTTTTAAACCAACAATCTTTGTAAAAATGGGTGCGTTTTCAAAACCACATAGCTAAATGTGTAAAACTGAAAAAATGGCAAACACTCATCGACAGTAAGAACTAAAGCCTTTAGTCTTATACAGATTAAAGCTGCAGCCTGTAACTTTTATAAAAAATCTGTTTTTTACATATTTGTTAAAACTGTCACCATGTCAGACAGTATGAGACCGATAATCTGTGAAAAAAAATGGAGCTCCTCCACCTCCTCCCTGAACCACTCCCAGTCAAAAACAACCAATCAGAGCCAGGAGAAGGGTCTTAGCACTGTCAATCAGTCCTCGTGTATGCGCTGCTCAATATAGTTGTGTGTGATACTTCAAGATTTGGTATCGATCCTATGCCAAGTAAACACAGGGCCATTATCACTGATACTGATACCAATACTTTTTAATAATTATGAAGAATTTCCATGAAGTTTAACTGGTTTGAGATTTTGTTTTTCCTTTGGATCATTAATTAGTTAAAATCCAGGATAGAATTGGGCAAAGTTTATATGTAAGTAGAAAATATTTTATCAAAATAAAAGTTATTGTTCTGAAACAATAGAACATTAACAAAACAATTTTCCCCATACAATGATGTCTGGAATTTTTTTTTTTCATAAATTAAGTGTACAAAATCATCACTCAAGAACAAATGCAAACTGTTTTTCCAGGTAGATCGTTCAGAAAGTATTATAAGAAAAATTTAATAAAAAATGTCCCTTCATTCGCTAATTTTCTACGAATTTAAATTTAAATTTCCTTTAAACGTTTAATAGCAAAATCCTTTTTTTCCCCCCAAATAAACAAAATTTCAGAAAGTATAAAAAAAAAAATTAACCGAACAACTGCTAGTGCTAATGGCAGCCCCCCTTTCCCCAGTTCACTGTGGTTATAGGTCTGTTCTGTAAAGAAAAAATAACAGCTGACATCCTCTGCACAACACATGCGCACATTCAAACATGCGCACTCGCAGCACAGAGAAGTGGGGGCGTGGAAAAACATCTCAGCGATCCACTCGTGTTAAAGGGTCATTTTTGTTTTTTCCAAATGACGGAAATCCATTACAGTGATGGAGAACTAATGCAGAGGAAATGGAGACACCTGAGCTGCAGAGTTGTACGGTCTCAGGGCCACCATAGAGTTGAAACGAAACATCAAAGCAACAAATTTGTGTAGAGGATTTTTTAATAATTGAAATGCATTACTCCAAGAATCGCTGCAGCCCTAAAACTTGCATTACATTTTTAGTTTGTGTAACAAAATACATGAAGGTTGGTATTTATCTTTCATGCTGGGATTTTTTTGTTGAATCGGAAGCCTGAAATTTTCCTTTGATCTTCATTTTCCCTCTTATTTCTCTTCGTGTTCATGCCGGTTGTTATTTTGATTTATGCAGCACACGCATGACCATAGTGAGATCAAACGGGCACATTGTGAATGAAACTGTCCGTGCTCTGTGGTAGATTGCAAACTGCGGTGAAATGATAGAGGCGTAAGCAGCGATAATAGCAGCGACCTAGCCGGGACGGAGTCTGCAAGGTGCGCTCCTTTGAGAGGCAGAGGAGCGCAAACTTTGTTGGATTTGAATCAGTACGTTTTGCATCCAATAAAAGCAAAGATGTTAACAAATAAATTGGACAGTATTCTGGCAATTTAGTGATATTTCCAGAGCTGTGGTCTTGACTGGTCTTGAAATAAAATCCAGAGTCCGCAAGGTCCGAGTCCATGACAAGACCGAGACCATCAAAAAGCGGTCTCGAGACCAAGACTGATCTCGAGTCACTAGATGGCATGATACCACTTTTTTATGTCCGATACCAATATTTTACATTTGGGTATCGTGATACCGATACAAATCCAATCTTTTTTGTATTATTATTTTTAAAATTTGTTTTTAAATGCCTGGATCAATTTTACATAAGTCAACTACGGTGGCCCAGAGGTGTCAAAAGCTGCAACACAAATACAAAAGCCGCAACACAAATACAAAACCCCCAACACAAATACAAAAGCTACAACACAAATACAAAAGCCGCAACACAAATACAAAAGCCACAACGGATATAGAAAACCACAACGGAAGTGACGCAACCTGCAACATAAGTAACAGCGCCCGTTGAATGAAACAACACGAAGGGAAGCTTTGCTTGCTGACAGAGACGATAGTCGAGAGACGCAGCAGCTAGAGCACGTGTCAGGCTCAGTGTCCGCGGGCCACATCTGGGTCGCGATATAATTTTATACAGTCCGCAAGATGATTTCATATCGCTATTATTAATGGCTAGCGGGTAACTTGTGCTCCCACCGTATACTACAAATCCCACAATGCACTGAACAGCTGCCGCGCAGGCCAAGACCTGTGCACAAACTCATTTTCCGTTGCCAATGACACAATGATCCGTTATGAGCTGATAAAAACAACAATCATCACGTTTTACAGTGATATTTAAGCTAGCCTGACCCCCGCCCCCAGCAAAAAAAACAGGCCAAATGAAAAGTGGAGAATGGATCTTTCGAAACAGGAGCAATGCAAAGGACCTGATTGCTAACATTGGAGGTAAACCGTGTGTTTCTTTTCCTCGCCTGCTATGTTCGATATGGGAGAAGAAGCAGAGGGAGACCTGCACAGGTGAGCTGACAGTGCATCACTGCGTCACACAGCAGACAGAACGTGTCATAAGCACCGCAACACAGACAGTGAACTTTTTAAGTGGCAAAGATTTAAATCACCGGCAGTTTCAGATGAAATAGTTTATGAATTTGGTGACGTTCTTTATCACACAGGTGCCATGAGCTACTTGAGGAAATCTGTCAAGTTCATGAAAAGTACAGGTTGAAGTCCCAGCAGGGCTTCGGGATGAAAGGTGGCTGTGGGAGTCGGCTTCTCTCTGCGACACAATGAAGCAATTTCAGATAACTTGCGTTGCTTAGCGAAAGTACGGTGCAAAAAACAGAGACTTGATCGCTCAGAAACTCCCGAATTGGAAGCTATAACTTCAACTATATTCTATTAAGTCCACAGACTCCTTGAGTTGTTCATTACAATTACCGTCTTTATTGAAAGTTCTGAAAAAAAAACAAAAAAGAACTTATGTTGCGTCACTTCCGTTGTGGTTTTCTATATCCATTGCAGCATTTGTATTTGTGTTGCGGCTTTTGCATTTGTGTTGCGGGTTTTGTATTTGTGTTGCAGCTTTTGTATTTGTGTTGCGGCTTTTGTATTTGACCTGACACCTCTGGGCCACCGTAGTCAACAGTCTCTCACACAACAAAATTTAAATCTTTCAGTTGTCCCACATACAAGACTAAGGACCAGGGAGAGGCAGAGCTTTTCAGGCAGTGGCATCAAAGCTCTGGAACTGTTTACCAGTCCATCTCCATGTAGCTGACTCTGTGGCGTCTTTTAAAAAAACAGCTGAAAACGTTTCTGTTTAACCGGACTTTCTGTTGACTTTATTTTTATTCTTTTTCTTTTAATATGGTAATGTTATGCTTTTAACATGATGTTTTATCTCTTTTTTTTAGATATTGTGTTTTAATTATTGTACAGCACTTTGTGACTTTTTGTCTGTGTAAAGCACTATATAAATAAACTTTACTTACTTACAACAATTGCTCTATCACCTGAATCCTGTTGCTCCTATTTGAGAAGGTGATGCATTGGCTTATGATATGTTGCAAATTTCATTAGGGCTGCAACTATTGATTATTTTAGCAATTGAGTATTCTATCAATTCGCAGCGATGGAGAACTGAGGGGGTTATTTTACTGGGAAACAGCTGATACCGATACTGAGTATCGGATCGGCACATCCCTAAACATGACATTACAGCATCAAAGCCTGAAAATCAGCCTATTTACTCCACTGCCACTGCTGGTATAGCACCAGACTTTGGAAGAGTTTGGACGGCTACATCACCATGAAAAATGCATATAAATTTTGATTTACAACCTTGAATGAATATGGCAGGAATATTTTATTACCTTATAAAAGGTTGCACTAGTTTTTGTCTCATAATGTGTCAGCAATTTTTTCCAATCTTCAATAAAACTATAAAACTTTTACATAATTAACATCATATGATTCTTCGCAATTCATAGTTAAGCTCAATCAGGTTACTTGTAAATGAATGATAAGATCTGAAGATCAACTCGTGACCAGAGTTAAATCACATTTCAACAACAACAGAAACAGATTCTGTCTCTCAAACACGCATTCAGAGCAACATCTACATTTAAAGTATGTTCATCTGCACACCGGTCACAAAAACGATTCGTACTTATGTTCAGTTTTATGTTCAATTGTCTTCATGTGTGTCAATTCAGGTCACTGGGTAACTGCTGATGTGTTTGATGGTAAGAGGAAATCATGTTGCCAGAGTTTTACGAGATACTTTACAGTCATAAATATTCAGACCATGTTTGACTTAGGAGCTTTCACCTGGTGACGGTTGGTCAGCACCCACTGATAGCAGGTAAGAGTACATTTTGAGTGTTGTTCTTTTTTAACTTCTCATGTTCTTTCCATGTTGATAAATGTATTTGGGTGATACCTCTGAAAAGCAAATAGGTAAAAATTTGAAATACATGTGTAATTTTGCAGTTTTATCAAATGTGTAATGAACATAATTTTCATGTGTTATATTCCATGACAACTGTAGTGTGCAAAAATAAAAAGATTATTTTTAGTTTTCCTGATTTTAATGAATTTTTGAGTAGAGGTAAGAAGTATTTTTAATGCTAATTTGCAAAAGCAAATACATTAAAAAAAATGTTATCTATATTGAGAAAATGTCACAGTTTAACCTTCAGTTCACCAAGTGATGTCATGTATGACCCAAGCCGTACAGTTATATTTACCACTGTGATCATTTATACATAAAATGGTTCCTGCCATTAAATTGTCATTATTACTGTAACACTTCTCATAGAGTTTAAGGTGTGTGTTTTAACATCATAGGCTTTGATTTTATTGTAATTTCCCTTCTTAATTCTATTCACACATTATTTTTCCCACTGTTATCTATGCAGATGTTTTCTACTCTTACTGAGCTCACATTCAGTCACATAGTGCTTTGTCTTATGCACTTCAGGAAGATTTTATCCATCATGCACTCACTTACACTCTGATGGCTGCATCAGGAAAAATTTGGTGTTCAGTATGTTGCCCAAGGGCACTTTTTGACTGGTAGTAGATGACCCACACTATCTCTTGATGCACTGAGCCATGGTAAACATACCTACAGTAGCAAGATTTACAACTGCAGAAGCCTCAAACTGGATTATTAGTGGCCACAGTGATGATGAAAACAGCTCAGTTAAAGGAGGTTAATCTGCTTTTTGCATTATTTGGTCATATGAAGGTTAAGCTGTTCACTCACAGCGTGTTTTAGCCGCTTTCCCCTTCAAAATCTTTTCTTGTGGAAAAGCACAACATAAATTTAAAGACGGCCATGTTCTCTTTTTCCTACTTCTGCATTTTTCCACTCAGCCTTGTGCAATCACAGTCAATTCATTAATGTGTTTTTTATCACAGCATCACTGGGACAAAAGATGAATATGACCTGAATGACATTTCTAGGAAAAAAAAAATGATGTAGATTTTTTTTCCCCCTCCTCCATCAGGTCCCTAAAACTAGCTAAGACCACCACATAATGGAGAACAGCAGAGTTTTGGTCAGAGCGGGTGTTCACGACAACCTTAAATTGGCTGCAGGAATTCTTCTGTCCACCACTCTGCTGGGCCTTTGTACCTACATCTGGGCTTTCTGGTACCAACGCAACCATGTTAAGAAAATAAGCGGTCCTGTCGGCAATCTGATCTCCTTTGATATTGCAAATGTGATCACAGGAATAATCGTGGCAAGTGGATTTACTCAGTCCATCCCTGTAATCTGGTACTATCCCACCATCATATGGCTGTTGACCAGATCCTATGGAGTGATTTTACACCTCCTGTCCTCAGCTTGGTGCCTGCTTTGTTTGAATCAACCACAAATGGAAGCAAAAAAGAACTATATTTTGGCAGTGGTTTTCATGTCAGTTTGTGTGCTAACTCCTGTGTATATATTTGCATCCCGTGTGGCCTTTTACATACTGGGACTTATCACTATTGGATTGGCTTTGGGTGTCATTGCAAGCTTTAGAGTGTCAGTTAGGTCCCCCTCAGCTGCCAAAGAGAAGAAACTGATCATGTCACTGGCAATGTGTATTTTCTTGATTGTCTTCTTCCCCACTTTTGTTCTTGAGTGTCTTTTGTTGTCTAACAGTAACAATAACTATGATATTCAAATAATTTATTTGAATGTTCTGTTTTTCACAAACATTCACCTGGTTTTCAATGGTTGGCTGTGTTTCTCAATCCTGAAGTTGTCTACTGCTGCAGAAGAAAATGAACAACAGCATCAGCAGCCGCCACAACATCAGTGGCAGCAGCCGCCACAACATCAGTGGCAACAGCCGCCACAACAGCAACCACAACCACAACAGCAACCACAACAGCAACCACAACAGGGCTGGGAAAATCCAGGATTTGATTTTTCTGTGTTTACCGTAGATAAAGGTCAGAACACAAATTAAGTCTCCGCACTCATTTGATGTGAGTTTGCATCACAACACTTGATTGATATGTTGAATGAACACATCAACATTTGCTCTATGTTCTTCAGTCTTCTTTGTGGCATCACTTTCTCTTTTAAACTGATTTAGTTTTGTTTGTTAAAGAGTGATGACGGCTTCAGGAGTGGTTGATCTGTGGCAGTTTTTAGCAGATGGTTGTACTTCCTGATGTAATGATGATAAAAATCAGACATGAAGGTCTGCAATGTGCTCTCACTGTGAATGTTATACATTGGACTTAAAATCAAAGCTAAGCAAATGATGTACCTTTATTACACAAGGTGTAAAACAATTAACATGCTTTGAATTCAATTAAAAGTGTAACCTATTTTGTCTTTTGTCTGCCTTGTAAAAATTGGCGATACTTGCTGCACATATTTTATTTGCATTTTTAAAAATCTATTACATCATGTGATCCTTTACGAAATAAAAAACTGAACTGATTAAACGTCACAGTAAATGCATCAGTATCTGTCTTGGTCTTTTATCCCAGCATCTGCAGGCACACTATTAAAGGTTTACCTCAATGACAGCTGGTCAAAATGGTCAAAATCTCATTTTCATTTCACATTTCACCAAAAAGAGAAACCGATCCTGTCCCTCAAATATACCACCTGCCTTTAAATCTAATTCATCTTCACGCAGGTCAAAAGAACAATATGTAGGTTTGTTCAAAAATACCCCAGAGTCAAAGATACATCCAAGGATGTGGTGCAACAGAGATGTAGCTGAGGTCCTGGCATGATTTGGTTCTTTCAACATCACACTCCCTCACTTGGGCGACCTAGCCAGGGTTGATCAGGCCCCAGCTTGTGTCCCAGCACCACTGGCCTGTGGACCATTCCTCCTGACCCATTTGGGTCACCGGGTAGGTGTGTGACGTGTGACAGGAAAAGGAAACAAAAGAAAACTTATCATCTTCATCCCTGCCATTAAATGCTGTGGTAACAATGAAAATAAATGTAATTTAGTCGAAAGTTTGATAAAATCTCATTATACGTGAACAGTATTTTCATTGTTTCATTATTCTGGGCTACACAGTCTTGATTCTGTACATTATTATGCACATTAATATTTAATTAACGCTCGTAGCTGACATGACTCTCGGTTCATTATAATTCTATTCAGGTATAGACAGTATCAAAAATATTTTTGTTTGTCTTTTATTTTCTAGCTATTTTCTAGTAACTGGCAGAACTGAACCCAGCTGACCCAACTTAGCAGAACAGAGACAAGGATGCTACAGCTCCTAATGCTCCTGATACCACTGAGACCACTTTGCATTTCACCTTTCATGTCTGTTAAACGTGTTGCTCCGTCAGCCTGCGCTCCTCCTCAAGTCCTGCCTTCCGACGTTTCTGTCACATCCGTCACAGCTGGTGTCTTCTGCTCCTTCTGAATCACCATGAGGTATGGTTAGTTAGTCCTCAGCTGCACCACTCAAGCTCGTCAGGATGGGTCAGTGGCCATTTCGCCCAAAATGCTTGTAGTCTTTTTTGGTGTAATTTCTTTTTCATTTGGTGATACATGCAAAAAATAATTAAAGGTATGTACACATATTTTTTTTGAAAAAACAAAACAAAAACAAAGATTAAACTCGCTGTGAGGCTGTTTCTCATTAAGGTTGACAGATAAGCTGAGGATAAAGGTCAGACAAAGATTACATAAAATGTTCTGGTTGTTCCTCACATAATGCCTGAGCAGATTTTCCCAGTCTTCTGTGTTAATTATTCATACTGCACGATCCATAACAATAGTTAAAAATTCTATTTAATTTGATGGCCATTAAAGGCTTTTTAAACACTCTAATGCTATTTAGGTCATTCCTGCAAGCACCTGAGTAGGTTAAGGACAAATCTGATAAGAGAAAATAAAAGAGGGCGTGTTCTTGTTTTACAGCCTACTTTACAGGCCCAAATATTCAGCTCAAAGGCACAATGTTTGCCAGTCATCCTAAGGACAAATCAACAGGGTAAGATTCAATGCCTTCTTTTGTTTTCACCTCCATGTTCCTGTATTTGGATGTACGTGATCTAACAAGTCGATGAAATGACTTTGTTGTGGTTTATGGGCACAGGATGCACAAAATACTTTAAATGTTTTGTATCTTGTCGTGATTGTTCCTGTAGAGGGTGGTATCAGTGTTTGAGGTTTATTTTTCTAATGAATTCTTTAAATTGTTATATGTCAGTTGTGAGGGCGTCAGACTTATGAGGTTTCTTGCTTTCTATTTGAGAGTCTGCAGCATTATTAGCTGAACTAAGGTAACTTTTCTCCAAGGAAAAAACATTGTAATCACTCCCCTAATTTTGGTCACAGCACTTTCAGATGTCTGCAGTAATGTTGGAAAAAAAAAAAAGAAATCAGATGACAGAGGGCTCTCCAGAAATAAGTCAGAACATGCGAATATGTAAAATTTAAGGCAGTGCTGAAGCTGTTGCTCCTCTAAATAAATGTTTAGGCCAACCACTATCACTTCTTGAACTGATCTAAATCTGATTAAAAAAAAAAATCTGATTAAACTTTTCATTAGAAGCTGATGGACTATAACAAATAAAAAAAACTGGTGATTCTTTCCACATTGTTAACAATATACATTTTGGGATTGGCAGCACCTGGTTAAAGGTGAACGTGGTTAAATGTCTGCATAGAGTTTAAATATGATTCACAAATGGTTTATTTTCTGAACATTTATGCAAAACCAGATCAAAGTGTTTTTGGTTCTTGGGCACTTTATTTGAAGAACAGCAACATTTCTCCTCAGACTGTAAAAGGGAAACAGATCAATGGTGCATATGAAACTGTAACTTGTTGGAGAAAGTATTGATCTAGATGTCATTTTTCTTTCTCCTTCTGCAGTTCCACAAAACTAGTTAACATCACCACACCATGGAGAACATCACACATCTGATCAGAAATTGGCCCAACGAACAAGACAACACAACTGTGAGTGTTGTGGGAAATCCTCTTTTGGGCGGAGGAATTTTAATCGGTTACACTCTGCTGGGAGTTGCCACCTACACTTGGGCCTTTTGGTACCAAAGTAAAGGACTAAATCTTCTTAGAAGAAGCTGCATCATGCCCTACTCGTGCCAACAGCACCTCAGAGGTGTTCAGAACATCCACGGGCCTCTTATCACTGTGATCTCCATGGATGTTCTAAATGTGATCACAGCATTAATCTTGGGAAGTGAGATAGCTGCATCTGCCTGCATCTCCAAAAACATCTGTTTCTACACCCTCCTGTTTTGCTTCATATCTCGATGGTTTGGAGTGAGTTTCCATCTCCTGACTGCCTATTTTTCCCTCGTTTACCTCTGCTATCCTCGACAGGGAAAAAAACTACGCTGTACTTTTGCACTTATTTATTTAATGATTTGTGCTATGATCCCATTTTATGCATTCTTCGTCCAGTGGGCAACATACATGATGGCAGTTTTGAGTCTTGGATTGGTTCTGGGTATCATTACAAAATGTAGAGTACCACCTGCATCCCCTTCTGCTGCCACAGAAAAGAAACTGATTGTGATTCTCGCAATGTTCACTTTCTTAGTTGTCTACTTACCCAGTTTTGTTCTTGAATGCATCATATACAGCATTGGTGGTTCTGGGGAGCTCACAGATCAGTATAATGTAATTTATGTGAATATTTTGTTTTTCACAAACTGTCACCTGGTTATGAACGGACTCCTGTGTTTCTTAATCCTGAAGTTGTCTGGTGCAGAAGACGAAGAACAACAACAGCAGTGGCAGCAACGACCACGAGAACAAGACTGGTCAGTAGAACAAGAGTGGCAACACCAGCAACAGCAAGAACATTAGATGTTTGAATGTCCTAGATTTGATGCTTCTGCAGTGAATTAGTGTCTTCTTCCTCCCTTTGTCCTCCTTCACTACATCTATGAATCTTCTCTGTGGTTTTCCTCTTTTCCTCCTGCCTGGCAGCTCCATCTTCAGCAACCTATGTTTAATGTAACTACTACCCCTCCTGTCATCTCCACACTCCTGTCTTCCCCCCTCTCCTCCTCTTCCTACGTCTTCAGTCAACAGTAGCACAGTTTCTGGTCTGCTGGCAAACAGCGCTGGCAGTAAAACAAATGCTTAATGAAATTTTAAGTCAACAGTCTCTCACACAACAAAATCAAAGTCTTTTAGTTGTCCCACATACAAGACTAAGGACCAGGGCGGGCAGAGCTTTTTAGGCAGTGGCACCAAAGCTCTGGAACTGTTTACCACTCCAGCTCCATTTAGCTGTCTCTGTGGCATTATTTAAAAAATAGTTGAAAACTTTTCTGTTTAACCAGGCTTTCTGGTTTCTGACTTTATTTTTATTCTTGTTCTTTTAATATGGTAATGTTATTATGTTTTTAACATAGTGTTTTCTGGGGTGGGGGGGTGATATTGTGTTTTAATTATTGTACAGCGCGTTTCTGTCTGTGAAAAACGCTATATAAATAAACTTTACTTACTTACAACAAGTACACGGCTCCTTTGTGGTGTAAATTTAAAAAAGCTAGCATGCAGAAGCTTAGGGTTGCTTATAATGACTCTTTGAGAATTCTGCTTAAAAAGCCCAGATTCAGTAGTGCAAGTAAGATATTTTGTAATGCGCATGTCAGGACATTTCAGGCACGCATGAGACATTTGATATGTAAGTTTATGTGTCGTTTGCGCAGCTCCCAGAATAGTCTTATTGTAATGTTGTCACACTCTTCTGCTAGTGCATTAAGCTACCAGTCGTCTTTGTGGAAACACTGGTATGCAAGTCTTGTTGTTATGTATGGTTTTTTGCTTTCTGTTTTTTTTTTTTTTTTTTTTATGTGTGTGGACTACAAGTCTGTTAAATAAATATCAATCAAATAACTATCACCTGAATCCTGTTGCTTCTGTGTGAGAAGTGATGCTTATGGCATGTTGCAAATTTCGTTAGGGCTGCAGCTATCGATTATTTTAGCAATTGTGTATTCTATTTATATTGATTACCCAAGTAACTGGATAAGAAATACTTTTTTTCATATTAACGGTTCATCTGCATATTTTAACTTCTGTACTGCAGTTTTTCCCTGTGTGAAACAAACAGGGTGGATGGAGCAGCTACAAAGTTTTCTTTTCTTCACTTACTGATCAGGTGGTTGATGAAGGACCTCCAGCTGTTTCCCAGTAAAGGTTTAATGGAGGTTACAGGGACGAAAAGGCTTCTTTTGGACACTAGAAAAACATTTCCTTCTGCTCCATCTGAGCTCGCCGGCTCCGCCTCTTTCCGCTTGTGCAGACTGACTGCACGTAAATCAGCTGACTGCTGCTGTTGCGTCATCAGTGTTCACGTGAAAAACTAGGGGCTGCGTGAGCGCGATCTTGTAATGCTTTATATTTACAAGCATTCTCCTAAATACGTTTCTACTGCAGGTCTATATTTAGTCACAAATCAGGGATTAAAGTATCAAAAATATTTTGACGGGGAAGGGGTTCTTCCGGTACCGGACGGTCACCAGTGCTAATAGCTGCGCTCGCTAGCAGTATGTCCGGGAGCTGAAGTAGAAAAAAAAATAACAGCTGATTCTTAGCACAGCGAGCACAACACACAAACAAGACAGAGAGCAGTGGAGGCGGAAAAACATGTCAGCGATGATCGCTCAGTGTCAAAGGGAATCCGTCGCAGCGACGGAGGATCTGAGGGGGTTGTTTTCGAACTCCTGATCCCCCACTCCATTCCAGTAGGTGGCGGTAATGCAGCTCTAAGCTGGTTTGGTCAACCGCAAACCCACAAGAAGAAGACAACGGAGCCCTGTAATGCAGCTAATGTGAGCGAAACGTTATTTAATGTATCGGATTACATTTTTTTATTTCTTTCCGATATCCGATCCAGTAATTTAGGCCAGTATCGGACCGATACCGATACTGAATATCGGATCGGCGCATCCCTATACCATACTACTACATACTATCATATAAATTTAGTATTACATATTATTTTGTGACTATTATTTGAATATATTATCCAACATGTCTGTAGTTCTCCAAATGTTGTGATAATGAAAGCAGATGTAATCACTGAAATGATGAATCAGTATATTTAGTTTTCATAGTGAAGGATGAAATGAATGAGTGGATGAGTGAAGCGCTAACTAGATGCTGAAATATCACGAGTGCATCAAAAATGCTGCTCTGGTCCACTTTAAGAAAAAAAGAAAAGATTGCAATAGAACTAGAAAGCAGTACTTAATTGCTTTTGTAAAATTATATCTCAACATTAATCTTGGGAAGTAAGATAGCTGCATCTGCCTGCAACTCCAAAACCACCTGTTTCTACACCCTCCTGTTGTGCTTCATATTTCGATGGTTTGCAATGAGTTTCCATCTCCTTACTGTCTATTCTTCCCGTGTTTACCTCTGCTATCCTCGACAGGGAACAAAACTATGCTGTACTTTTGCCCTTATTTACCTAATGATTTGTGTTCTGATCCTATTTTATGCATTCTTCATCTAGTGGGCAATATACGTGATGGCAGTTTTGAGTTTTGGATTGGTTTTATATGTGTCTGTTTAATTACTGCATTTAATTCAGTTTTTCAGTTCTTTTTTTCTTGTTCAGTGAAAGAAATGCAGTCTTTCCTCAGCTTGAATGAGTCAGGTTGGGAAATGTGGATGATCATATCAAAAGCAAATGCAAGATCTGCCATCAAGTCTGCATCTGAGAGCTCTGGAATGTCCTTACTTTTCTTTTCATAAAATGCTCATATGTCTGCGTTCAGGTCCCATCCTCTTTTTAGCACTTTGTGGTAGGCTATGTCAACATGTTCAGACAACAAGTGGTCAGTGATTCAGTGCTCCTGGCCTGATGAAGATAAGTATTTCAGCTGTAACATCAATAACATGGTTAATTTTTAGCACTAACTCACACAATACATCCTGATGTATAATACAATGTAAAAAATGCCATTCACAGTTGTGGGTTCATTTCATTTATCTTGCATGTGCTTCCGTGTCAGATTTGGACAGCAGTTACAGTGCCTTGCGAAGGTATTTGGCCCCCTTGAACTTTTGAACCTTTTGCCACATTTCAGGCTTCAAACATAAAGATATAAAATTTTAATTTTTTGTGAAGAATCAACAACAAGTGGGACACAATCGTGAAGTGGAATGAAATTTACTGCATGTGTCAAACTTTTTTAACAAATAAAAAACTGAAAAGTGGGGCGTGCAAAATTATTCGGCCCCCTTGCGTTAATACTTTGCAGCGCCACCTTTTGCTGCAATTACAGCTGCAAGTCACTTGGGGTATGTCTCTATCAGTTTTGCACATTGAGAGACTGAAATTTTTGCCTATTCTTCCTTGCAAAACAGCTCCAGCTCAGTGAGGTTGGATGGAGAGCGTTTGTAAACAGCAGTCTTCAGTGCTTTCCACAGATTCTCGATTGGATTCAGGTCTGGACTTTGACTTGGCCATTCCAACACCTGGATATGTTTATTTGTGAACCATTCCATTGTAGATTTGGCTTCATGATTTGGATCATTGTCTTGTTGGAAGATAAATCTCCGTCCCAGTCTCAGGTCTCTTGCAGACTCCAACAGGTTTTCTTCCAGAATGGTCCTGTATTTGGCCCCATCCATCTTCCCATCAATTTTGACCATCTTCCCTGTCCCTGCTGATGAAAAGCAGGCCCAAACCATGATGCTGCCACCACCATGTTTGACAGTGGGGATGGTGTGTTCAGGGTGATGAGCTGTGTTGCTTTTACGCCAAACATATCATCTTGCATTGTGGCCAAACAGTTCGATTTTGGTTTCATCTGACCAGAGCACCTTCTTCCACATGTTTGGTGTGTCTCCCAGGTGGCTTGTGGCAAACTTTAAATGAGACTTTTTATGGATATCTTTGAGAAATGGCTTTCTCCTTGCCACTCTTCCATAAAGGCCAGATTTGTGCAGTGTACGACTGATTGTTGTCCTATGGACAGACTCTCCCACCTCAGCTGTAGATCTCTGCAGTTCATCCAGAGTGATCATGGGCCTCTTGGCTGCATCTCTGATCAGTCTTCTCCTTGTTTGAGATGAAAGTTTAGAGGGACGGCCGGGTCTTGGTAGATTTGCAGTGGTCTGATACTCCTTCCATTTCAATATGATTGCTTGCACAGTGCTCCTTGAGATGTTTAAAGCTTGGGAAATCTTTTTGTATCCAAATCCGGCTTTGAACTTCTCCACAACAGTATCTCGGACCTGCCTGGTGTGTTCCTTGGTCTTCATGATGCTCTCTGCGCTTTGAACAGAACCCTGAGACTATCACAGAGCAGGTGCATTTATACAGAGACTTGATTACACACAGGTGGATTCTATTTATCATCATCAGTCATTTGGGACAACATTGGATCATTCAGAGATCCTCACTGAACTTCTGGAGTGAGTTTGCTGCACTGAAAGTAAAGGGGCCGAATAATATGACACATCCAATAAATTTCATTCCACTTCACGATTGTGTCCCACTTGTTGTTGATTCTTCACAAAAAAATTAGAATTTTATATCTTTATGTTTGAATCCTGAAATGTGGCAAAAGGTTGAAAAGTTCAAGGTGGCCGAATACTTTCGCAAGGCACTGTAGTTGGAACACCTGCCAGTTTGTCCCATTTCAGGCCAAGCCTATCCAAGCATGAAGTTACCTCTGAACAAATCACTTCTTGTCATATTCCCTTTCATAGAGGGTAATTGTCATGTGGTAGTGATGGGTCAGTTGCGAACGATCCGGCTCTAAGAGCCGGCTCTTTGAAGTGAACAATGGGAGCCGGCTCCTGATAGTGAGCCGTTTCTATATTCTTTTCATTTTTGAGATGTGTGGTGGAATCTGTGTGTCTACACGGAGCAACAGAATGGGCGGGAGGGCAGAGACACACCACACAGTGAGTCCACACAGATCAAACACAGAGAGAACATCTCCTGCAAAGTTTGCTCAGAGACCAGAAAGAGCAAGAGGAAGTTGTGCTTTATATAGAGGCTACATGCAGGAATGGTAATTCATTCATTTTAAACATTTTTTTAACTACAATCTGAGGAGTCATTTGGGAGCCGAGCCAAAAGAGCCAGCTCTCTATCATGTGGTGCTGCAGCCAGCAAGGCAGAGGACCCCGATAAAGGTCTTGGAGGCGAGAGCTAACTTTATACTCCCAGCATTATTAGCAAAACTTGGCTTGACTAGACATAACATGAACTTGAGGCATAAAGGCACACAGCAGGAGGAACGAACAACAACACAATAACAACAAGGGGAAAACACAGACAATACATACACAGAAGGATAATGAGGGGAGTGGAAACATCTGGGAGAACAGGTGACAGAACACACTAATGAGACACAGAAATCAAAACCAAACACAAAGCACACAGGACAAGGGATCGTCAAAATAAAACAGGAAGTAAACAAACATAACAAAATGCAGACTTGACATAACATGGGGAAGACAGCATGAGGGAAACACGAACTAGATACAAACAGAAAACTATGTCACAACTCACGGAAAAAAACAAAACAGAAAACACAGTGGGTGAATGGCCCAGGATCATGACAGTAATGCTGCGACCTCCTCTGTAACCTTAAACTCTTTCATTCATTGGTGATTCTTTGAGGGGTTAAAGAATCACCATCAGCCCACATACAAAGATGAGTAACTGGGCCATCACAGATATCACAGCTTTCTCCAGAGGCAAAGAGAAAAAAGTTAAAATGCTCTTTTTTTGTTTTTCAACTGAAGCTCCAGATTTCCTGGAATGTCTTCCAGTTCACCTTCCACCAAACACTGATAAACTCCTCATCAGAGAATGTGCAAAGCTTGATTAAAAAGCCCTTGTTACTTTTGCAGTGTTGCTAGCAAAGGTTCAAATATGTGTTCCCATGACGAATTAGTCACATTCTTTTACCTTTCTGCATCTTTAGTCTCATAATGGTGTATTGTTGTGCTTCATCGCTAACACATTTGCACAAGCATACTTTCCATTACCGTAAGCTGTGAGCTGACATCTTTCAGGGCTAGCAAACTCTAATAAACAGTGAAACTGCATTCACTTGCACACACAGTAAGTAAGTCAGTTTAAATAAAATAGCAGCAAAGTTGTTTTGGTAAAAATTACTTGTTGCTTTTGCAGCTTTGCTAGCAAAGGTGCAGATGTCTGCTCCTGCTCTTAGTCAGTTCTTGTATTTCTCTCAGTCTTTAATCTCGTAATCGAGATTTGAACTGTAATCCTTAAAAACACCAATCTGTTCTACACAAACTAAGCACACAGCTTTACCTCTGATTTCAGTAAATAATTAGAGGTCCAGGTCTTTTTAAAAACTCAATTCTGCATCAGTTTCTCTTTTTTTAAAATATGAGCTGACATCTTTCAAGACTGGCAAACTCACACGTCTCATTAATATCTGTTCCAATGCATTTACAGTGAAACTGCATTCACTTGCACACACACACACACACACACACACACACACACACACACACACACACACACACACACACACACACACACACACACACACACACACACACACAGAAAAAAAAATAGCAGTTGTCTTCATGGGATGTTTGGAATGCATATCAATGGGGAAAAGACCAGCATAAAATAACTGAAAATTTTGCTCTCGACATTCAGTTTTCCACTCTTACATGTCTAAGACAATGCAGTCATTTACCTTGCTCTCCTTGGTCAAAAACTCTCTTTTTTCAAAGACAAATAAATCATCCTTATCTTGAACTACACAAACAATGTGGAAATTATATTCTGGACCCTTGTGCTGCTTCTCTCAATCATTGCTAGCTGTGGTTTTTCTTTCCAACACTCTAATTGCTTTTGCAAGTGGAGAAAAGCGCTTTAAAAGGAGCATTAACACAAAATAGATCTTGTCTTTACTCGAACCCTCCAGCCAAATGGAAGTGTTCTCAACACCTTTAAGTAATAATTTGCTCTATGAATTGTCTCAATTAAGAGCTTCTGTTACTCAGTTTTGCCAATACTGTAGGATTACTTACCACAACAGAACTTAGATATTAGTACACTCAAGTCTCACTACAAATCCTACGCTCCATGCACTACACAGCCACCAGAGGGAGCTATTATAATTAGCATCTGACCAAGTTACTAACACAGTGCTTCCAAAGTGGTCATTAACCCTGCACATAACATCACCCATGCAGTAACTCACCTGTAAGCTATACAGGGGTTGGACAATGAAACTGAAACACCTGTCATTTTATGTGGGAGGTTTCATGGCTAAATTGGACCAGCCTGGTGGCCAATCTTCATTAATTGCACATTGCACCAGTAAGAGCAGAGTGTGAAGGTTCAATTAGCAGGGTAAGAGCACAGTTTTGCTCAAAATATTGCAATGCACACAACATTATGGGTGACATACCAGAGTTCAAAAGAGGACAAATTGTTGGTGCACGTCTTGCTGGCGCATCTGTGACCAAGACAGCAAGTCTTTGTGATGTATCAAGAGCCACGGTATCCAGGGTAATGTCAGCATACCACCAAGAAGGAGGAACCACATCCAACAGGATTAACTGTGGACGCAAGAGGAAGCTGTCTGAAAGGGATGTTCAGGTGCTAACCCGGATTGTATCCAAAAAACATAAAACCACGGCTGCCCAAATCACGCCAGAATTAAATGTGCACCTCAACTCTCCTGTTTCCACCAAAACTGTCCGTCGGAAGCTCCACAGGGTCAATATACACGGCCGGGCTGCTATAGCCAAACCTTTGGTCACTCGTGCCAATGCCAAATGTCGGTTTCAATGGTGCAAGAAGCGCAAATCTTGGGCTGTGGACAATGTGAAACATGTATTGTTCTCTGATGAGCCCACCTTTACTATTTTCCCCACATCCGGGAGAGTTACGGTGTGGAGCAGCCCCAAAGAAGCGTATCACCCAGACTGTTGCATGTCCAGAGTGAAGCATGGGGGTGGATCAGTGATGGTTTGGGCTGCCATATCATGGCATTCCCTTGGCCCAATACTTGTGCTAGCGGTGCCATGTGTCAGGATGACAATGCACCAATACACACAGCAAGACTGGTGAAAGATTGGTTTGATGAACATGAAAGTGAAGTTGAACATCTCCCATGGCCTGCACAGTCACCAGATCTAAATATTATTGAGCCACTTTGGGGTGTTTTGGAGGAGCGAGTCAGGAAACGTTTTCCTCCACCAGCATCACGTCGTGACCTGGTCACTATCCTGCAAGAAGAATGGCTTAAAATCCCTCTGACCACTGTGCAGGACTTGTATGTGTCATTCCCAAGACGAATTGACGCTGTATTGGCCGCAAAAGGAGGCCCTACATCATACTAATAAATTATTGTGGTCTAAAACCAGGTGTTTCAGTTTCATTGTCCAACCCCTGTATAAGAAACAATATGTTGCCAGATAGATTAAAAAAAATAATAACAGCAAACCAGGAATTAGTTTCCTTAATCACTGCAACAAACACACTATCTAAGATCTGATGTTTCTGCAAATATACATATTGCCTATAATTGGCTCACTGTTCTGAGCTCATCTACCTTTGCTCTCTTTTCTTCAACTATCTATGGATGCTGCGATCACATTACCTCTATTTTAAGTTTTCTTTTGTTTATTAAAACTGGGTCAGGGTTTTGCTAAACTTTTGATTTGTATTATTATAATGTAAAAGATTTATTTCTAGGGATTTTAGCTTTTATTGTTACATAGGGCAGTAAAGGAGGGAGAGAGCAGGGGAAACAACATACCTGCAATGGCTTGGGTTGGCATCAAACCAAAAGTGTAGCCTTGTGGTATATGGGACACCTACTGTACTCAGCCTGGTGAGCTAAAGCAGTACCTGATTTGAAGCAGTATAATGTGGATGAGACCTGAGCATTGTATAACACTCCAGGGCACATCAGGCCTGTTGGTTATCTCTGAGGTCAATGGGAAAATAAGATTCAAATGTAAATAAATAAACATCATGCACTTTGCCCCAATTTCAGCCACCAAACCCCCCACTAGAGAATGGCTTACACAATGAACTGTTATACACTATATAGCCATACTGCACAGTAAACATAAATAAGCTAATTCATTAGCCCACTCACAGCCCAAAATGAGCCAAGAAAATATCACCCACACCATTACACCACAACCACCACCAGCCTAAACTGTTGATACAAGGCAGGATGGAGCCATGCTTTCATGTCGTTTATACCAAAATTCTGAGCCTACCTTTTTAATCTTCAGTTCATTTTTTGCTTAAGTTTTTCTTTTGTCAAGACCAATCTGTTCTATGCAGGGTTATTATAATTGCTCATAACTATCATTTAGTTTATATTATAGCACCGTGGGCTCTTATATGTCCATTACTAATCATTCTAGCAACAATTTCTCTCTTATCTTGAATTAGCAAGTGAATGCAATCAAAATCTCCTTGGGGTGCGTTGACCATTTATGTTAGAGGTTCATCAAAATTTACTATTTAACTCAAAGCAGTGGAACATAGCAGCACAGTATTTTAATCCAAGATGATAATACTATTACTTCCAGTCCAGTTCAAAGTCAGTTTGATCCACAGAAGTCAAACAGTGAAAGGAAACGTGATAATTCTATAGCAATAAAGCAGCACTAAAGAAATCTTTTTATGGACAATATAAAATTGTTTGATGCTTCAGTGCCCCTGGAGTCCATGGATCAGTCTGTCCAGCTGATGTGTCATGTGTACATGTCATCCTTAGTAACTTTACATAATACTCTATAAAAAAAAGCCACAGCCATCATGAGGTTACCCACTGGTTAGTGAAGTACCATTATGAAGCCTCAAGCTGAGCATTTTTGTCATCCCCATCTTGGTATATTGTCAGACATGATGAGAGAGGCTGCGGAGTCGAGGACACACATGCCCATTGGTTAATGACTTCTCTATCACAAATTGTCAGCCAATGAGCATACCCACCACAGCAATGATGGCAGCAACAACCACCACAACAGCAATGGCAGCAACAACCACCACAGCAACAATGGCAGCCAGCAACAACCACCACAGCAACAATGGCAGCAACGGTGGCAGAAAGGAAATTTAATATTTTTTGGCAAATTTTCTTTCTTTTTTTTTTTTTCCAATTCTCACCTGGAAGTTGTCCCCATGTATTTGACAGCAGCAGCTGTGTCCAAATTCAGGGACTGCATCCTTGGAAGCACACAAAGACCGCAACGGCCGGAGGTGAGCAGCTGACGGTCTAGCCGTCATATCTGCGTAGCCTGCCCTTACTTCAGCATAGCTCTTGTTGTCTAGGAACTGCAACAGTGTGAAGCACAGCTGTTAAAATGGAGCCCAAATGGAGAACAAACCTTTTTGTTGTTTGTTTATGTTTATTTAAAATCAGCTCTTTAAATAACACATTTCTACATCAAGGAATAAAGATGACTGGTGCCAGGATAGCTCAGGGTGTGAGCAGGCGACCATGTATGCCGCTTGGCTGCACAGCACACACTGAAAAAATGGGAAAAGGGGGGTTGTTCATTTTGTAAAACAAATTTATGTTAAAGTATTATGTTTTTATTGTGCTGTTTCCCTAAACATGATTCAATCATGAAACATCCTTGTAAATAGTCTTGTTGTTAGATGGACATGTTTCAATCATGACCACATTACATGAAATAGTTGCAATGTATGGAAAAGCTCCTCCTACTTTTTTGATACTAAATTACCCCTCCCAATCCTTTGCCCGGGAAAAGCAATTATACTGCAGAAGAAGAAGGCCCGATTTTATCAGTGCTGCCTGGAACTTTAAGGAGGCAAGGTGAGTCTTGTTTTTTTCATTGTTTTAATTTTATAGTTTATAGTATGTAGACTATTAAAGTCGATGCTGTGTTTACAGCGAAAGGTGCACCCCACCACACCACACGCTAACGAATAAACGTGTGGTGTGGTGCACCCCACCACACGTTTATTCGTTAGCGTTAGCATGTAAGCTAGGCTATGGCTAGACTCTATATTAGCGTTACATGGCGCCTCACAATTAATTTCAAGAATGCCTAATTCACTTTTATCATTCCGCCCTGCTTTGACCCACCTTGTGTGTGTGTAAATCAGTTGTATCTGAATTTAAGCAGTGCTTTAAGTTGGTTGGTAATCACCATTACTATACCAGCACTTTAAATATGCCATACTGGGACTTTTTTCCCACCGTGGAGGTTGCACCCACACGTGCTCGCTCTGGCCCATCACGGTGTGCTCTTGTCGCATGAAGATGAACGATTAACACATGGTAGATTGCGCCCTCTTTTAATTTCCTATAGAATAAATAAGTGCAAATATTTTTTGTTCCAGGTGCTCTGCTAGAATAATGCAATGAATGGCAAGCTTGCCTGTTTCAAAGGCTCTGTAGTGTATGGTACGTATGAGTAGCTGGTTTTAAAAAAGTCAAACACAATAATTTTCTTTAATGAATAGGAAAACAAATGGATTTATACTGGTTTGTGACTCAATTAGCTATCATTAACGCACATTTTAACTAGTTTTGTTCTGTTTATTAAAGAAGAAAGGTAAACACCACCTTAGATTAAACTTTAGTTTAGCCTCTTTTTGAGAACAATGTTAATGTGTAACAACAACAAGCCTTTAATGATTTTTCATTGTTTTTCTCTCTCTCCACAGTGGCAGTGTAAGGGGTGCCGGGTAGAAGTATCAAGTAGGTCTGAACTTCTAAGACACTACAAAGTTAAACATCCTCACTTTGGGCGCACTGCTAGATTTCCATGTACATACTTTTCTTGTCCATGCACATTTAAAACATGGAATGCATTAATTTGCCACCAAAGTAGACTACACAGAAATGTAACACAAAAAAATCACTCAACTTTTACCTGTCAACTTTGTGATTGTAAGAATTTGGCAAACGAAATAGAATATTTTAGTCACATCAACACACATTTAAAAAAACACGAAAATGTAAAATGTATGTTTAATGGTTGTAGTTTCCAAACATGCATTTATGGTACTTTTAAGTCTCACAAAAGTCGCCATCACACCCCACACACACTTGAGGATTTTATTCCAGGTGTTGTAAAAAGCACTCGTTTAGCTACACCTTCATTTCCAGAAATATCTGATTTCCAGGAGGAGGATCAATGTGTAGAAGGTGCTCAGTGTGTGGAAGTGGACACGTTTGACACACAAGAGGGAAAAAGGCTACCTAAAGACCACACTGAGCAGCAACTAGCCACAGCTTTATTACAGCTGGAGTTTTTGGTACAAGTGCCAGGTATTGCAGTTGATGAGTTTTTACAGGAACTTAATTATTTACTCAACTCTGCCTCAGTTCCCACTGGTGTTGTAAGAGATATACTTGAGCGTCATATGGTCCAATTTACAGATGATTTAGTTAAGGATATTATATCAGCTCTTTGTGCATCCAATCCAGTTTGCAGAGCCATTGAAAAAGGGGGATCTCTTAGCACTGTGCATAGAAGGTTAAAATACTACAGAGAAAAATTTTGTGTTGTTGAACCAGTCACTTACCTTCTTGATAATAAAAAAGCAACCTTTCAGTATGTTCCAATATTAAAATTATTACAACAAATTTTAAATTGCCAAGCTATTCTAGATAAGGTTATTTCAAATCATAGAGGGAAGCGTGAGTTTATTGTTGACTCCTCCTATGAATTTAAATCTCCAGAGGATGGCAAATATTTAATTGAAAACGGGTTATTGAATGCAGATGAAATCAGGATTTCTATTCGCCTGTATGTGGATGAATTTGAGATTTGCAACCCTTTAGGCACTTCTAGAAAAAAGCAAAAACTCTGTGGTGTTTATTGGGTTTTGGGTAACCTGCCACCAGGATCTCATTCAGCTTTGTCCTCCATTTATCTTGCTGTCCTTTTCAAAAGTGTTGACGCAAAAGTCTATGGTTTTGAGCAAGTGTTACAGCCACTCCTGCAAGATCTTAAAACCTTGGAGACTTATGGTGTGTTTGTCCCTTTGTTGGGCACATCTTTTAAAGGTACAGTTCAGTGTATTGTTTCTGATAACTTAGGTGCGCACACTATCGCAGGCTTTGTTGAAAGTTTTTCAGGTGAGTTCTTTTGTCGATTTTGTACAGCTAAGAGATGTGATGTTGAATCTGACACAGTTGCTTGTGGTGCTTTTAATCTGCGGACTAAAGAACTGCACAATGAACATATAAAAATAGCTCTGGAAACAAATAATCATTGTTTCGGAGTTAAAAGAGAGTGCATTTTTACCAAACACCTCACACATTTCCACGTTCTGACCGGTTTTCCTCCTGATGTAGCTCATGATGCATTAGAGGGTGTTGTGCCAGTGGAGTTGGCTTACTGCTTGTCAGCATTAATTTCAAAAAAGTTTTTTACTATTGATAATCTAAATAAAGCAATATTGGCCTTTCCATACAAGTGGTCAGATAAGACAAATAAACCTCATATTGTGCCACAAAATTTGTCTGCTCGCAAAACTGTGGGGGGAAACGCCCACGAAAATTGGAGTTTGTTGAGGTTTCTCCCTTTTTTGATTGGACATTTAGTACCTGAAAATGAACCTTCATGGTTGGTGTTACTGGATTTAAAAGAGATTATTGAACTTCTTGTTGCCCCAACACATACTGATGAATCCATTTCATATCTTGAAAGCAAGATAACTGAACACAGGCAAAGATACAAAGACTTGTTTCCAGCTGCCAGACTTTTACCAAAGCACCACTTTCTTGAACACTACCCTTATTTAATAAAGTGTTTTGGTCCTTTGGTTACACTCTGGACACTTAGGTTTGAAGCTAAACATAGTTACTTTAAAAAAGTTGTGAAACATACTAGTTGTTTTAAAAACATTCCGCTGACTCTAGCTTCAAGGCACCAATTCATGATAGCATTTCACCTTAACTCGCCCTCCTATGGTAAAACCTCTCTTGATGTACCTAGTGTGTCCTCATTTCCAGTGGATCTTTTGAATCCAAATATTGCTTTGGCTTTAACATCAAAATATCCCGATATAACTGAAGTCGATCTGACTAAGAATGCATCTGTGAATGGCATACAGTACAGCACAGGCATGATAGTTGTTCAGGGGTCAACTAGCGGCATGCCAGACTTTGCTGAGATTGTGCACATGTGTGTCATTAAAAATGAATTGCTCCTTATTGTGAGAATGCTATGCGGATGGTACACTGACCATTACAGAGCCTTTGAAATAACCCCATCACCAACCAGAGAGACAAAGCTTGTGCATTTAACTGATCTGGGAGACATCTATCCACTGGCAGATTATATTGTTGGAGCAAGCCGAATGGTGACCTTGAAAAGGCATATTTTTGTTAAAGGTTTGTTACATTGTATTTAACATGTAGGTATGTTATGATAATTACTACATCAAGGCTTAAGTCAAGGCATTGTTAACTCCTTGCACTTAGCACCATTGAAAACTTTAATCAAATACTATAAAATCTGCACGACTCTGTTCACTGCAGGCACACAGCAGTGACATGAATTGGATTGGTTCTTGGCATATTTTTCTCTCCAGATATGTTTTTGAGAATAATGTGAATTTATCAGCAGATCAGATCTTTTGAAAATCTCTAAACACTAAAAAAAAATTTATATAAAAATCCTGATATATATATATATATATATATATATTTTTTTTTTTTCTCCCCTCCCTTTTTTTAAGATTGTATTTAACACTTTGTTTTATGGTTTGTGCTTTTTCAGACGGAGAATAATGGCTTCACCCTGCATACTGAAAGTCATATTGGTGGACAACACCTGCCAGAGGCTAACACTACCATGTGGACTTCCTCAATCTGTGAGTGAGCTTATGGAAGAAGTACAGCGCCAGTGTGGACTGACCTACACCTTCAACCTACAGTTTATGGATCCACTCTTTAATGATGACTTCATGAATCTGACCTCAGTATCTGAAATACAAAACAGAGGCACTATTAAGGTGGTAAATCTGTCAGATCCAACCATTTTACAGTCACCTGTTTCATCTGCTGGTTGTCGTTCACCGTCAACTTCAAGTTTTTCTGGTGTGAGCTGTCCTGATACAGACATTCTTTCTTCAACTGAGTCTCAGTCTGAGCCATCCACTTCAAGGGCATTGTGGCCAGACAAGTTTTGTGTTCCTCAGTTTTCCTTTGACTCTGAATTAAAACTTGACCGAGCCAATGCAGAATATAAAGAAAATGGGACACTTCTGACTCCAGATAACAAACTTTTGTCAAACATTCTCGATGGACTTGTGCAAGAAATTGTTCATTATGGACTTTATATAACCGACAACCAGTTCAACAGTGTGGGTGAGGCGCTCATACTAAAGCATCCCTGTCTGTCAGAGCGAGGCTCAGTAAGTGGGTATGCTGGTTGGAAACATCGCTTAAAAAACAAGCTTTCAATTTACCGAACTCAGTTACGAAAACTTGGTTGTCACGAAGTAACTGTCAATGCTTTGAGCCACAAGCCACAAGGCAAAGGCCCTGCTTTTGCCATTAAAAAGCCAAGGCGCTCTGAAGTGAACTATTGCCCCCCCTATCCCACAGGAGAGACTGAGGAAACTTTAGAAACATTTCGAGTGGAACTTAAAATGGATGTAAAAAAGAGGAACGGCAAAGAAACAGTGCATCGAAAAATGGACAAGACGTTCTCATACAGAAGATTAGAGGTAGTTCGGGAAACACCCATGGTACAAGATTTCCAGGAACGGTGGCCTGCGCTCTTTGATGTGTTTGAGGTTTGTAAAATGGTGATGAAATGTACTGAACTGAAGTTGGTTCAGCCAAAAAAAATATTTGTTGTCTATTTTTTCAGATAAACGCTGAATTCAAGAGAATCACCACTCTGCCACTGCAGTCCCGGTTCCTCTCGCAGCTAGACATTCTGTCTTCCAAACTTATTGCTCTCTATAAAAAAAGAGGTGGACTAATAGGCAAACGCCTAAAAAGTATAATGGACCAAATGACTGAAGTAAGATGAAAAAAAAAAAGATTCATTCATTTTTTGATTAGGAAATGTAGTAATTTCAAATCTGTCCACACATCCTCTAGGAAGATGTCGACCATGGGCGTGAAAGTGTTCTGAAGGGCCTTTGTGTGTACCTCAATGAAGACCCCGAACATCTGATACGACAGCATGTAGTGAGTATTATGAAACTGATAGAATTTTTTACATTTCTAATAGTTGCATGACATTTTTAATTATTTATTATACATATGATAATTATCATATCTGGCAACACTGATTACTGCTTCCTATAGACTGCATATATTGCCGAAAGGACGTTTATCTAATGTGAAAACGTAAATCTGTCAATATGTGTTTGATAACTCTGGCTTTCTCAAGAACCCGGATGTGTGGCACAAAAATCTGAATTTTGTAACTGAAGTTGAATTATTGAACTGAAAGTGAAAGTAGTCTATTAAATCGTTAAATTCAGTTTCAAACCAGTGCATTCAATTTCAAATTATGCACATGCAGATTTAATCTGAGCAATTCAAATTCAGTTTCTGCTGGCACAAGTTTTTGTGATTTATCATCTAGATCAATTTTAAGTAGTTTACATACTTTTAGCTTTTCTTAAAATTTGACTAATTATTGGATAAAGTAATTTTTATCAATGCCAACTAAATCTGAAAAAGTTAAATATTGCCTTTTAAGCTAGTAATGTTTATGTGAATGAGTGAATTTTGCATTTAGCTCATGGTCTGGAAGCTTTAAATTTTCTTTAAATCTTTTTTTTTTTTTGTCAGGGAGTAAGTGATACAGCCTTTGAAGAATCAGTTGAGGAAACTACTGTGGGGATCTTCACGGTGAAACAACAGGAGGCGCAGCCTACTCCAGACGATGTAGGAATTATCCTGGAAGGCCAAATTGTTATCCAGGATTTAGACAATGTTCCTCTGGCTGTTGCACTACTGTTTGGCCTCCTGTATGCTCTAAATATGGATTATCCTCATCAACTCAGGTATACCTTTGAAGTGATCCAGAAACTGATCATGGAGCTAGATGGTGGCACACTTTCAAAGAAAGTCCAGGTCCTGAAGAATAGACTCAATGAGTAATGCTGGCCAGTGAGCATGACCAGCTTATTTGAGGACTTGTCCATTTAAGTTGCTTTTCATTGTTCTCATGTTGTTGTAAACAAACTTTTAAATATGCTTAGTTACTTAAAAAAAAAAAAGGCGTTCTGTAGAAAGAAGGATTTTCATTGTTTAAGATGTGTTTAGCTGCACTCGATATAATTTTCACATTTTACCAACTGAAATTGTTTGTAAGAAATTGTGCAGTAAGGGGTATGGTGTTCCATATAACACCCCAGAAAGTTGGCCCTTTATAAAAGATAGATATAACTTTGATTTGCGGGTCAATCGTTTGTGGAAGTCCATTTGAAATTTTTATTTATTTTTGTCAGACTCACTTTTGTATCGGTATCTGAACAGAGAGGTTATGTGGCATGCACTTTGTTTTTCTACTTTGTCAGTGATCCTTGGTTTGTCTGAAAACCCTGCTGTAAACTGTTAGGATGTAGACTCATCTGAATGTTGACTATTTTGTATTAAAATGTTTGGCTTATTGGAAAATGTTATCAGCTGTATTTGTTTTATTCTTGCTACAGTGTACTACTTTCAAAAGGTTTAGGCTATGTAAGATGGATTTGATAGATTAACACCAAATCTATATTGTGATACATTTTAGGTTGTTACCACATAACTACATTGTAAGTGAAACATTTAAATTTATTGTAATGTCTAGATAAAAAACTACATAATATATTCAACATGAAGTAAATTTATGTTACAAGTATAAAAGATTCATATACATAAAATGTGACAGAAATGCATGATATAAACACACTTGGATTAGGATATTTCAACATGAAATGATTAAATTTTACAACATGAAATGATTAGAAGTTTTCAACATGAAATATTCACAGTCATTTAACATGTATATATTATGCTGGGATTATATAATGAAGTTATAAAATGAAAACATAATCTAATTGCGTGCAACCGATGTACATGTTTCAATTATATAAATCCAACAGACTTTTTTTTTCAGTGCAGGTTCAAATGCTGGCCTATTGCCATTTGCTGCGTCTCTGCCCCTGTTTCTCCTCCCTGCTTTCCTGTCTATATTCACTGTTAAATAAGGCCAAAAAAAAAAAAAAATCTGAGCAAATGATTAATTTCTAAATATATTAACAGCTCTCTAGTAAAACATTAAGTTAAATAAAACTATGTAGTTATGATGCTTAACTTTAATCTCAGCCAAACTGATTTGCAAGGAACAAATGAAACACTGAAATTAATCAGCTGGTAGAGCAGCGGCAACGGACAACTCCAAAAAAGTTGGAGCATATTGCAATTAAGCAATATCTTGATAATTCAAGTAAATATTTGCCATTCTTTTTGTTTCCCAATTTTGAAATGGTAATCGAGAAATGAGCCATTTCCTGATTTTTGTTTTCTCATTCCTAAATGAAAATCCATTGGCCACAAAGTACACAGACCCAACAACCACCACAGCAACAGGGCTTTCATCTCAGGGTTCATGTTAATACAAGTTACTGCATATAACAGGGAAAACTGGAATCTCTGCACCGTGAGGTTTGATGTGATTTATCATCACAACTGTTACACTAACTGTTTCCACTAGTACCTACTGGATTTAAGACAACTTGCCAGGGCCTCGTTTTTTTTACATTACAATTGAGCATCACATCAATGTGGGTGGAGTCGCTATATCAACAAGGGCAGTAATCTCTTGACTCAATTTGTATGTGACTCAAAACACAACACAACAATGGATGAAATAGAGGCAAGTTAATGGCAGCTAATGCCAGTTTACTATACTGTAGTCATCATGCATAACTCCCCCATACGATATTTTAATGGATGAAGGTTATCATTGTTAAGTATTAAAATATGTATGCTGTGTGTGCGTTTCAGATGGCTCTCAACTACCACTGCAAACTGTCAGTCTAGGCCAGGGCACTTCAAGTCCAGGCCTCGTGAGCCAGTGTCCTGCAGGTTTTAGATGTGTCTCTGCTTCAACACACCTGAGTCAAATATAGAAGTCATTAGCAAGACTCTGGAGAACTTGACTGCATACTGAGGAGGTAATTCAGCCATTTGATTCAGGTGTGTTGGATCGGGGACACATCTAAAACCTGCAGGACAGGGGCTCTCGAGGCCTGGAATTGAAGAGCCCTGGTCTAGGCATTCAGCCGAGCTTCCCAGTGGTTTGCATGCCTCCATTTTCTTAATGTTGGGTTTTAAAAATGGTGTGCTTGATTCTGGTGAAGGAGTTGGTCTCATGACTTAGTTAGTGACAACATTCCCTGGCCAATCAGTGGCATGCTGTCCTTCGACGTCACATTTTCGGATCGCCTCAAATCACTTGGAACCCCGGCTGAGTGAGTACTAAAAAAGTACCTGGTACCAGGACCTAATGGAAAAGCCTACAAAATCGTGCCGAGTCGAGTTGAGCTGTGCTGAGTAGGTACTAATGGGAACGCGGCACTAGACATCACAACTGATAGTTTGGTGAAGGTGACTGAATCACAATTCTGAACTCATCTACTTTTAATATTCAACTATCTTTAATTGTAGACACTAAAATCACTTTTTTATTTGATTTGATTTTGTTTATTAAAGACAGGCTTTGCTGAGGCTAACGTGTAACAATGTTTAGTAGATGGTTGTAGTTCCTAAAAGTGGATGGAATGAAAATGAAATGAGAGGTAAAAATGAGCATTGTACTTTCACTGTGGTCGACCTTAAATTGAATGCTATAAAAAAAGAATGAGACCTGTATAATTACTCATATAATGGACTATAAAGAGAAGTTTTAGAAATGGCAGCTTTGCGCGAACATTCCTTGTAAAACATTAACCAAATCGTCACACATTTTAACTGCACTTCCAAATTATCTGCAAAGATATACAAATTGTTCTCTTCCATCTTGATTGTTTTTAGACCATTATTCATTATCCATACAGAGCTAGCCTCAAACATGAAGAAAAATTCCCTTTTATTTTGCCCTGGAAGGAAAGAAAAGCCAAAGATGTGCACAAACATAAAGTGAACTCCCAGTGTCGCCTGAGATAACCTCTAGCGCCACAATGCATGCATGCACAGAGACACACCCACAATCTACACCTCAGTCTGTGTTGTAAAGTTTCACAATAATCTGTTTTATGACTGTCACACAGAGTCTGTTTTCTGATGCTTATCTTTTCATGATTCATGTAGTTGTAGTTCAAGTTCTTTGCATTTTAATCTTCATTTTTTCTCATGATTTTAGAACACATGAAACACATGATGTAAGTGAGTCACAAGTTTTTGAGATGTGTAAAATGTCATTAAAAACAAAGAGCAGTTACTTGTAAATCATTTAAAGACTGTAAAAAAATACAAGTCAAGTCAAAGTTTATTGCTAAAGCCATATCTATTAAACCAACCTCAGTTGACCAAAGTGCTGTGAAGGTTACAATAACAAATACTATACATCAATCACTAAATCAACAGTCACATAGAAAATAAATAAAAAGCTGTGTTTTGAAACTGTGGTATAAGAACAAAGGAAGTAAAAAAACAAAACAAAGTAACAACACATATGGTAAAATGAAAAGATAAAAATGTATTTGTAAAAGCAAAAATACTGAAAATACTTTAACACTAAAAAACATTTCCCAGAATACTCATTTACTTTGAGTTATCCCCCCCCCACCCACACACACAAAATACTAGTTTCCAAGTATGTTTTTTGTTTTGTTTGTTTAAAGAGAGAAGAAATAAAAAGTGTTGAAGTCACCATGAGATTTATAAATTCTATTTAATCTGATTCATCTTTATGGGAAACACCGTAAATTAATGGGTTCTGCCATGTACGCAAAAAACAAAAAAATTGAGTAATCTGATTACATTTAAATTTTTCATGTACTTTTGTTGTGTAAGTACAATGTAATATGCTAAATTTAATGGATTCTGGTCCAATGAAATTTTCTTGATTACTATACATTCAGTTTATACCAAACGTATTTCTCTTATTGATTATTTGAATAAATAAACCTTTGCTTTGATGTAGTTTAGTTGCAGTTTCCTTTAAATGATTGTGTCATTTTATGAGGTCAAAGAACAATTTTCTGAGTGTGTCTGATGATAAAAGTAAAGAAACCTTGGAGGGAATGTCCTTGAATAATAAGCTTTACAACATACTTTACAGCCATAAATATGCAGCCCACAGCAGAAATGCTCAGCAGCTGGTTGTTTTCTGCTGGGGACAAATCATCTGCACCCTCCTTGTATCAGGTAAGATCAAATACTTTTCTTTCCACCCTCAAATTCTCATGCTGTATGTCTTCTAACTAGTAGATGAAGCAATTTCTCATACAGCAGCAATGGGAGAAAGGGGTAAAAAACATTTAAAATGGCTTTTTCTTGCTCTTTTTTTTACTGGCTTGAACAGAGGCCACGCCTTCTTAAGTTGTTTCTGTAGATATTTTTCTTTTTTAAAAAAGAATTCCCACATCTGCTTAAATCTCCATTCTCCCACAACATAAAACATGGTGTTGTTTTATATGCAGTTTGTGAGGGAGTCAGATTTCTCTGGTTGCTTTATTTTCCTTTTGAACTGTGTGAGAGGAAAGCTGTTCTCCATCATTTAGAGACATAACAGTGAATGGTCTCTTTAATTTTAGTAAGATCACTTTTACATAGAAATCCACTCAAACAGGTATTTTAAATATTACACCATTAATCTAAATCTAAAATCAGACAAAAAAAAGAGAAAGTTTAGGGAATTCTATTAAATGCTAAGTTTCAGTGGCAAAATAAGTCTAGTAAAAATTAAAAGCAGTGTTGATCTGTACTTAAACTTAATTTGTATCTGTACTTAATTTTTGATAACTTTCTGCTTTTCTTCTGTTTTTAAACAAATATTTATACTTCTTTACTCCTTACATTTTCAAAACAGGCTCATTACTTTAACCAATTTGATGGAATTGTTTTTTTTTTCACATCAGTGATGCTCTTCAAACTTCTTACTGATTTGAAATTAATTGGAGTAAACAATAACACATAAAAGATAATACTATTGGTGTATCCATCACTGGAGTTTATCACATACAAAGAGATAAAAAAGGAAAAAAAACATGTAATTCATGCATCATTTATACCAGTTCCGTCATGGTGCATGGGGGAAATAAAGGAACCAACTGCTGATACAGCAGATGAAAGTTCAGTGTCTTTATTTTTGACCAGCAATTAAATTGATAGTAAATGTCCATTCACTCTTCCTACTCCTGGGCTCAGGAAGGAGCAGCGGTCTCAAACTCCCGGCCCCCAGGCTGCATCCGATCCCGCCCCCTACTTTCGGCCCATGCTTTGATGTCAAAAATACAATTATAAAGACAATTCGGCCCTTTAACTTTTCAATAAATTCCCTGCTCAAAAGTTCTTGTCTCTTGTGGCGATTTCTTCTTTTAGCATTGTGACGCTCTACTTAGACCCTTCTGAAGATCCAATTGTGCAAAATGCAAATTCTTGCAATTTTTTAACTGGTCTTAAGATTTTGATCAGGAGTGTAGAATAACTTTGTATTATTGAAAGGTTCCATGAGAATACTGGGCAGCTTAGTGCGGGCCACACTGGTTAGTATGCAATCCGTGGTAGTGAACTATGCTGGACTGATGCAGAGTAGCATTTGATTTTAAGCTGATGATGATTAGATTCACTCAATGAGTTCCTTCTTTATGCCAGTTTTTTAGTGTCCATGGGGTAGAAATCAGCCATGATAGCTCATGTAATATCTAATTATATTTTGATGAATTTCGTTGTGCCTGTACACTCTACAGGAACTCACATTATAAATGACTGTAACTTATTTCTAAGTGATTCTTTCCCAATCTTAGGATCTTCCCCCATCTGCTTAATCCCACTTCAACCCTTGACTGAGCCTATTTTTCTGTTTAGGAGCCAGATTTACTGTGAGTGCAATTGCCAAATAGTGGTTAGTTTACAAAACTTGTGCTGTTTTCTTAACACACAAGCAGTCAATTCATTTTCCATATCAAGTGCAAAAAAGTAAGACTTGCTTTTTTCCTGTGTTAAATATCGGCACAACTAGCAGTAAACTGCGTGTCCCAAATGTTAGCAAATCCGTTTATGCGCCTGGTTTAAATATTCGCCTTCCTATATTTTGCACCTTGATAAAGGAACTCTCAGAAATACATGTAACCTGTGTTAGGAGTAGACCAAATGCTACGCAATGGAAAATAACATGTGTAAGCATCAAAGCCTATTTAACTGCTACTCTGGGTTTGTTAACCCTAAAATGAGGGAAACTCAGGTTTTCAGTTTCAGAAAGAGAGCAAACTCCAACTCTGAGTCCGTTACCATGGTAACAGACTCTGTGAACCTAACCTGCTCACTGTCAGGTTTTATCTGACTCCTCCCCTCCTGCTGCACCTGAACCACCTGTCTGACTCATTTCGTCATTCATAAAGTGGCTGTCAGAGCGTCAGAGGAGGGAATTCATCTGCAGACCTTTAGGGTTTTACAAACACTGAAATCACAGTTAGACTTTAGTTTGTTATTTTTGTACATAACATGAAGCTTTTACTTGTCACTCGTTCACTCCTCAACAGGCTGTAAGGTTGGAGAGAGCAATGATGTCATGGATTTACAATGGGCGCAGCTGCAGCTGTCAGACTGTCAGTCAGTTCCTCTGAAACATTTACTGTAGTTACTATAGCATCACTGTTACATCACACTGATCTGTATGAAGCTTTAGACAAAGAACACACTGATCAATGATTGATCATTGATTGTGTTGTAAAAGGTCACTGATGGAAAAATGCTGATGTGAATGTTTGAGTCAAGATGAGGCTGAAATGATTTTAAGTCTTGAAAACTGAACTAAATGGATTTGAATTGACTTAAATGTCAACATTTTGAAAGGTACGAGGTCTGAAATTCAGAGTATGAGTATTCTGATATATTTTCCAGTGAAAATCACCTAAATCAGTGATCATAGGCTTTATAATGAATCTGCAACCTGTTACCAAGATCTCAGAGTTGATCAACTCAGAGTATGTTTTTAAACTGCTTCCTGGAATAGGGCCCAGGAGACGTGACGTGTTAGGTGATGTGCTTAAAGTGACACGGGTGACACATATCCAACAGTGACAAAAAATTTTCTATTGCTTGCACATACAATCTTGTCAGTGGGCAATGCAACACTTTGATTATCGCCAAAACCCTGACGCAATGGATCAGTGAATCTGGCTCTAGGTGTCAAGGCAAAGTCCATCCATCTGCAATGTAGAAAACAGCCTTTAATTATTTATTTTAATTCCCTTTGTTTTTCTGTGTTTTACTTAACAGATGCTGAAGTTGTGTGAATTCATTAGAAGTAGAATTTAGGGTGAAGTAAAGTTTTTATCACATCCATCCACTTCCGCTCATCCTGTTCAGGGTCGTGGGGGGTCTGGAGCCTATCCCAGCTCATATGGCAAGAGGCAGGGTACACCCTGAACAGGTCGGCAGACTGTCGCAGGGCCAACACAGAGAGACAAACAACCTTTCACACATATGGGCAATTTAGTGTAGCCAATTAACCTAACCCCAGTAAGTGCATGTTTTTGGAATGTGGGAGGAAACCCACGCAAGCATGGGGAGATCATGCAAACTCCACACAGAGAAAGGGAGAGGTCTGGGCCAAGGTGGAATCGAACCCAGACCTTCCAGATGTTTTTCTAACTGTGAGGCAGCAGCGCTAACTACTGCGCCACCGTGCTGCCCTGTAATAAGTGATAATATGTTTTTATCACGTTGTATTAATATTATTTTCACAAAAATAGCTAATAGAAATGTCCTTCAAAGAGTTACTTCTGACTTTTAGACTTTGGGCATTCATTTCAGATTCTGCAGTTTTTCATTTTTACTTATGTAAAGAAGTTGAATCAGTACTTCTACTTTTACCAGAGTATTTCTTTAAACATAAATATTTGTACTTCTACTTAAGTACAGAATGTCTGTACTTTTGCCACCTTTGTGCGGATGAGGTGAATGTTAGACAGTAAGCATTTAGTTTAGATGCACCTGTAAGTTCTTGTATGAATGGGTGTGAATGGGTCAATGCAAATGTGTTGTATAAGCACTTTGAGTGCTCAGAGTAGAAAAGTGCTATAAAAGAGCTAGTCCATTTACCATTGTACTATGCTGAGAAAGGCATATTATGCTTACTGCATTGTAAACATTAAATAAAACTATAAAAAATATGTCAACACTGGCAGCAGCTGCTTACAACTAAAGGTGTTTGAATATATTTAAAAAATGTATTGAAACCTGAAAAATTGTTCAATTAATGAACATTTAAACAAAACCATTTTTTTTTTTTGGTTCACGTGCATTTTATTTGAACAGGCAGCAACATGTTTCTCATCACAGTGTAAATGCAAAAGCAGAACAGTATTATATATGAAAATACAATTTCTAAGATAAAATATTGATATAGATGTTCTTCTCTCATTCAACAGGAGCACCAAATCATGGAGAACCTCACAGATCTTATGAGTAAATGGCCGTATGGCCCCAAAATGGCATTCAGCACAAAAAGTTGGGGTGTTGTGGTAAACTTTGATTTGGCTGCAGGACTTCTCCTGTCCACCTCTCTGTTGGGCCTTCTTACCTATTACTGTGTCTTCTGGGAACAACGACGCAGTGCACTCAGTCTTTTAAAGAGAAGCTTCATCATGTCCTTCTCATGTGAGCATGTGAACCTCAGAGGCGTTCAAAACACCCATGTCTCCGTTTTGGCTCTGATTTTCGTCGATGTCGTGAACGTGGTTGGAGCAGTAACCCTCGGAAGTTATTTGGCTGCAGATAGCTGTTCCATAAATAAATGTGTGTTCACCTTTAACCTGTGGGTTTTTTCGAGAAGGTTCTCAGTGATGATACATCTTCTGACTGCCCTCATTTCACTCCTTTACCTTTGCCACCCACACCTGGGAGCCAAACTACGCTGTGTTTTCTCTCTGGTTTCTTTATTGATTTGTGTTTTACACTACAGTTCTTTAGTCTACACCATTGAGGCACTCTACTTGCAAGAAGCTCTGACCTGTGCACTTGCTGTGGCCATAGCTGCAACATCTGGTCTCACAGGGAGAATAAAAGAGAAGCTGTGGATTATAATTGTTGCAATGGTCACTTTCTTAGTCGTCTACTTCCCCAATTTTGTTCTTGACTACCTAATCTACAGTAGGAGCATCTCTGGACTTCTAACAGATGACTATATTGTAATTTCTCAGAATGTATATTATTTCACAAACTTTAACGTTATTCTCGATGGACTCCTGTGTTACGCAATCCTGAAGTTGTCTGCTGCAGAAGCAGATGTAGAAGATGAAGAACAACAACCACAACAATGGGAGCTACAACAACGAGGGCAACAGCAACCACAAAAAGATCAGCAACAACAACAAAAACCGTGGCAGCAGCAACCACAACAACAACCATGGCAGCAGCAGCAGCAACCACAACAACAACCATGGCAGCAGCAGCAGCAACCACAACAACAACCATGGCAGCAGCAGCAGCAACCACAACAACAACCATGGCAGCAGCAGCAGCAAACACAACAACAACAACAACAACAACAACGACAGTCCTTGGATTTTCCAAGGGTTCATGTTAATGCAAATGCAGTCACTGCATATAACAAGGAAAACCGGAATTAAGCCTTTGCATTGTGAAGTTTGACGTGATTTATCATCAGAACTTTTAATTGGCAATCTGGTGAAGGTGATTGGATCACAATTCTGAACTCATCTTCATTTAATATTTGTTTTTCAGCTTTATGTAACTGTAGACAATCACATTCTTTTAATTTATTTGACTTTGCGTATTGAAGATTGGCGGGGGCTTAGCTAAAGGTTGATTTGTAGCCATGTTATTCAAATGGCTGTACTTCCTGTTTTGTAAATCTAAATGTGGATGAAATAAGGATTAAAGATGAAGATCAGCATTGTAGTCTTGATTGATTTTAAATCCAAGGTATATTAAAAAAAAAAAAAAAAAAGGAAAAATGCCCTGGTAATTTTCTACTAGTGGTAATTATCTAGCACCGTGTTCTCTTATATGTCCACTACTGACCATTCTAGCAGCAATTTCTCTCTTATCTTGAATGAGCAAGTGAATGCATACAAAACCATTTATGTTAGCGCATGCTCAAGATTTACTATTTAACTCAAAGCAAGAGAATAGCAGAGCAGTGGAACATAGCAGCACACAATATTTTAGTCCACAATGATAATACTATTTTTTCCAGACCAGTTCAAATGATAAAAGGAAAAGAAAAAATGGATTTTGAAAAGCAAGAATGCTGTAAATACCTTCACACTAAAAAACTAAAAAGTTATTTTACAATTTATTGATACATGACAAAAAAAAAAAAAGTAAAGAGAAATTGCTAGTTTCCAAGTATGCTTTTTGTTTTGTTTAAATAGAGAAGAAATAAAGTTGAGGTCAATGTGATGGTATGATCTTACAGTGTTAGTAGGTTAACAATTCCATAAGTATGTTTCTCTTGTTTTTTGTCTTTTAAAATATCCACAGATTTTCCCAATTTTTCCATCTGTATTAATCATTCACATAACATTTCTAAATTCTATTTTATCCAATTCATCTTTATGGGAAACACTGTAAATTAATGCTTTTGTTTTTAAAAAATACAATCAAAAAGAGTAACTTGATTACATGTAAATGTTTCATGTAATTATGTTATTTAAGTACAATGTAAAATGTTAAATTTAATGGATTCTGGTCAAATGAAATTTTCCTGATTGCTATACATTCAGTTTATACCAAATGTATTTCTCTTATTGATTAATTATTTGAATAAATAAACCTTTGATTTGATATATTTTCGTTGCAGTTTCCTTTAAATGATTGCGTCATGTTTATGAGGTCAAAGAGTCAGGTAAGACTGAATTTTTTTTTTCTTTCCACCCTCAAATTCCCGTGCTGTATGTTGTAGATGAAACAATTTCTCCTGCAGCAGCAATGGGAGAAAGGGGTAAAAAACATTTAAAATGGCTTTTTCTTGCTCTTTTTTTTTTTTTACTGGCTTGAACAGAGGCCACGCCTTCTTAAGTTGTTTCTGTAGATATTTTTCTTTTTTAAAAAAGAATTCCCACATCTGCTTAATCCTACTTCAACCCTTGACTGTACTTATTTTTCTGTTTAGGGTCAGATTTACTAAACAGGGCAAAATAGCATGTTAGCGCAACTACCAATAGTGCTATTAGGAATGGTTTGTGCCTGGTTTAAATGTTCTCCCTCCTATATTTTGCACTTTGATAAAGGAACTCTCTGAAATACATATCCAACAGTGTCTGTCACAAAAATCCCTGACTTCCCATCTGGCACATGCAATCTTGTCAGTGGGCAACGCAACACTTTGTTTAATACCAAAACCCAGTGTGTGCTGACTCAATGCATCAGTGAATCTGGCTCTAGGTGTCAAGGCAAAGTCCATCCATCTGCAATGTAGAAAACAGCCTTTAATTATTTATTTTAATTACCTTTGTTTTTCTCTGTGTTCTACATAACAGATGTTGAAGCTGTGTGAATTTATTAGAAGTAGAACTTAGGGTGAAATAAAGTGTTTATCATGTTGCATTAACATTATTTTAGTATTATATTCAGAAGTGGCAAACATACTGACATTCTGTACTTAAGTAGAAATACTTGTGTTAAAAGGTACTCTGGTAAAAGTTGAAATAATGGTTCAACTTCTTTACTTAAGTAAAAGTAAAAAAGTACAGGCTCTGAAATGTACTCAAAGTAAGAAAGTAAAAGTAGCTGTTTGAAAGACATTTCTACCTGCTATTCGTGTCATGGTCCGGGGTCCTTTTGACCCTGTGTGTTTTGTTTTTGCCTTATTTTTGTTTGTTCTGTTCTGGGTTCTTCTGTTATTTCTAGTTCCTTGTTTTCCCAGTGTTCTGTGTCAGGTTGGCGTCTTTGTTCCCTCGTTCTACTTCTTGTCTTATTTTGGTAGTGTCTGGTTTCTAGAGCAGTGTGTTTAGTTTTTCCTTCCTGTGTCTCCCTCCCAGGTGTTCCTCATCCCCTCCTTACCGAGTGTGTACTGTATATATTGTCTGCATTCCAGTCAGTCTTTGTTGTGTCCTCATCATTGTTCTCCTGCTGTGTGTGCGGGCCCTGCTCTGGATTTATGGTTTTGCTTCAGTCCAGTCTAATGTTTCGTTTTCCAGTCTGTAGTTTTGCCACTGGTCCAGTATGGTCTTTTGTTTTGAGGTTATTACAGCCAAGCTACAAGAACTGGTTGCTAGCTTCCCATGGCTGGTGGAGTCCTTGCATGGGTTAATAAAGGACTTTTTGCTCACCACACTACACCTTCAGCCAACCCAAGAGACTGTGCAATTGGAACCAATAACACCTGAAAAAGCTGTAAGCTATGCTCCTGAAAGGCACCCAGCTCCTGCACCCGTTCTGTTCCCTGAGGTGGGGACGACTATGGATCAGCCCGTCCTTGCACCTGAATCTGTCTCGGGTGGGGGTAGTCCAGTCTGTGGGGATAACTAGGGGCCCTCATTAGCAGCCTGGGTCATCTGAGGAGATGACCATGTGCCGTGCTGAATGGCCCCAGCTCTCTTTTCTGTCTCCACCACAGTCTTCAGTGCCTGCAGCCAAGCCTCCGTCGCAGCCTTCAGGGCTGCCTGCAGCAGCTCTCAAGCCTCCGTCCAAGCTTCAGTCTCCATCAGCTGCAGCACCTCCTCAGCCTCAGTCTCCACCCGCTGCTTCAGTCCAGTCTAGTGTTTTGTTTTCCAGGCTGAAGTTTTGCCACTGGTCCCATCCAGTCCAGTCTTTTGTTTTGCACTCACAAATAAAGTGACATTTAAGTTTACCTTTGCCTGGTGTATCCTGCATTGAGGTCCTCTTCCTGCCTGCCACACAGCCGTTCCGTGACAATTTTTGTGTAAAGCTAACTGAATATCATCATATATTATTGTAATAATATAAAATAATATTACATGAGGATAATGTTATTCCAATCTAAATTTTAATTCTAATGAATGCACTCAGCTTGAATCTGTTTTGTAGGACACAAACTGTGAAAGGGAACTTAAAGCAGCTCCATTCTGTGTCCTCCATAGTAGAGGGTGACTGTGCCTCCACACCTAAACACAAACATGAGGATACTCAGGGGTTACAGTGGGATTCAGAAGGTGGGGGAACCCCAAGATCAGCTGTAGTGGCTCTGCATGGGGAGAAGAATCACAACTTTCTATTGTGAGCTCCAGTGAATGATTTTGGTGTGCAGGCTGTGATCAGCTGACCTGCTGCTCTCTTGCTCATTCTTTGCTCTCCCTGGGAATGCAGCAGCTGTACCTTTAGCTTGCAGGACACTGTGTGACAAAATGCAGACACTTTTTGTGCTGATATCTGTTGAGCATTTAGAAACGTTGCATTTAAAATTACCTGCCACACGTTACTCTCTATGCTGGCTCCTCTTCTGTGTTCGCTTCTAAATGATGAAGAACTGTGAGCACAACTTATGGGTATCTGCCCTCAGTCCAGCCCACGGTAGCCCCTGATTACAGCCCTATAAATGATACATTTATTACACGGTTTTCCCTCCTTAAGTTCTTTGTATGCGATAAGCCCCGGTGATAGAGGATACACCAGTATGATTGTCTTTTATGTGTTATTGTTCCTGCGTTTGGGCTCAGATCGTTTGATGTATGATGGCGGACTGACCGGAAATATAAACTTTTCTCAGATGTGTTAAACCTAAAGTAACGAGTCTGTTTTGGAAATGTAAAAGATAGAAAGTACAGATATTTGTGTAAAAATGTAGGGAATAAAAGTAAAAAGTAGTCAGAAAAATAAATACCCAAGTAAAGTACAGATATCTGAAAAATCTACTTAAATACAGTAACAAAGTATTTGTAATTTGTTACTTCCCACCTCTGATTATAATACACCATAATAAGATGCCATGAGGTTTCATTAGATTTTCACAAAAAATAGCTGATAGAAATGTCCTTTAAAGAGTTACTTCTGACTTTTAGTCTTTGAGTATTCATTTCAGATTCTGCAGTTTTTCCTTTTTACTCATGTAAAGAAGTTGAATCAGTACTTCTACTTTTACCAGAGTATTTCTTTAAACATAAGTCTGTACTTGTGTATGAACTTTTGCCACCTCTGTGTGGATGATAACTGATAAAGCGTATCGGGGTGGCTCTGGCTCAGGAAATAGAGCAAGTCAAGTGCTAATTGGAATGTTGACAGTTCAATTCCTGGCTGCTACAGGCTGCATGTCAAAGTATCCCTGGGCAAGATACTGAACCCCAAGTTACTCTCTGATGGAAGCGTCGAAGTGTGATTGTGTGTGAATGTTAGACAGTAAGCACTTAGCTTAGCTGCACATGGAAGTTCTTGTATGAATGGGTGTGAATGGGTCAATGCAAATGTGTTTTATAAGCGCTTTGAGTGCTCACAGTAGAAAAGTGCTATAAAAGAGCTAGTCCATTTACCATTGTAATATGCTGAAAAAGGCATATTATGCTTACTGCATTTAAACATTAATTAAAACTATAAAAAAAATATGTCAACACTGGCAGCAGCTGATTACACCTAAAGGTGTTTGAATACATTTAAAAAATGTATTGAAATCTGAAAAAATTATTCAATTAATGAACATTTAAACAAAACCATTTTTTTTTTTTTTTTTGGTTCATGTGCATTTTATTTGAACAGGCAGCAACATGTTGAGGCATTGAGGCACTCTACTTGCAAGAAGCTCCGACCTGTGCACTTGCTGTGGCCATAGCTGCAACATCTGGTCTCAAAGGGAGAATGAAAGAGAAGCTGTGGATTATAATTGTTGCAATGGTCACTTTCTTAGTCGTCTACTTCCCCAATTTTGTTCTTGATTACCTAATCTACAGTAGGAGCATCTCTGGACTTCCAATATATGACTATGCTGTAATTTCTCAGAATGTATATTATTTCACAAACTTGAACATCATTCTCGATGGACTCCTGTGTTACGCAATCCTGAAGTTGTCTGCTGCAGAAGCAGATGTAGAAGATGAAGAACAACAACCACAACAATGGGAGCTACAACAATGAGGGCAACAGCAACCACAAAAAGATCAGCAACAACAACAACCATGGCAGCAGCAGCTGCAACAACTACAGGCCTTCCAAGAGTTCATGTTAATGCAAATGCAGTCACTGCATATAACAGTGACAACTGTAATTAAGCCTCTGCATCATGAAGTTTGATGTGATTTATCATCAAAACTTTTCATTGACAATCTGGTGAAAGTGACTGGATCACAATTCCGAACTCATCTACATTTAATATTTGTTTTTTAGTTTTATGTAACTGTGGACAATTACTTTCTTTTAATTTATTTGACTTTGTTTATTGAAGATGGGTGGGGGCTTAGCTAAAGGTTGATTTGTAGCAGTATTACTCAAATGGCTGTACTTCCTGTTTTGTAAATCTAAATGTGGATGAAATGAGGATGAAATCAGTATTGTAGTCTTGATTGATTTTAAATCTATCTTACAACATAAAACAACAAGAAACGTGTCTCAGTACTGACAGAATGCACTATAAATGTTTTTAAAATGGATTTAGTGAGCAATAAGATGCACTGTGCACACACTGTGATTTAAAATATCTGTTCAATATTTTTTTTTAACACAACTTCTTTCTAGTTCAACATTATCCAAATCACCACAGATTTTAAACAAACTTCCTGATAACATGTTGTAAAAAAACCAAAGCTGATGGCTAAACCAAACAAAAGAGGAAGACCATAAACCACCCACACAATGGGTTGTTGGATTCAAGCTTCTTCCTGAAACTAGCTCAGGAAAAGTACACAATAGAAACCCAAACCAAAAACAGTAGTGCTGGTAACCCCCAACTCAACTTAGACACACTGTCCTGCTTTTTTTTAATATATCAGTGCATTCTCTGTCCCTTTAATATGCTGGATGATGATGTTGCGTGACTGTAAAAACAATGCCCAATGCAGCAGCTGCTGGTTTGAATTACACATTTGATTAACAAAACCCAGTGGATTATGATGACATTGTAACACCCATATTGAGAAACTATTCTGACACACATTTGCCTGACACTGATTTCCATCTTGTGCTTGAATGATTAGCCAGAATGAATGCTCAGTTTGAACCACAATAACCGTAATAACCTTCATGTAGGAAGATTTTACCACATTAAGTTAACTACCAATGTCAGCTGGAGATAGACTCCAGTTCTGCCACAAGGTGTATGCATGCAAGTCCATAATGTACACCTCAATCTGTGCATTAAAATTATGCATTACAAACAATTTCAAAAACTTTGGTTGATGGGCCTTTAGGAGAGTAATGTTGTTCCTTTCCTGTCTGATAGAGGATTCTAGCTGCTCAACAGTCCTTGGTCTATTTTTTCATGTTTTTTGTGTCATAATGTGCCAAATGTTTTCAGTTGGTGAAAGGTCTGGACTGCAGGCAGGTCTACTCATCTACTATGAAGACACGCTGAAAAGATGTAATCTGGATGGGAGCATATGTTTCTCTAAAACCTGTACATAAACTTCAGGACTTGCAAGTTAAATAGGCATTAATGCGCCCTCATACCATTAGAGATGCAAGCTTTTTGAGTGAGCACTGATAAAAGCAAGATGGCCCCTCACTTCTTTAGTCTGGAGGATGCAGTGTCCCTGTTTTTTAAAAAGAAGTTTAAATTTCAAACATTTTTTCCACTTTGGTTTATTCCATTGTAAATGAGCGTTGGCCCAGAGAAGACAGCAGTGTTTCTGGATCATATTCACATATGGCTTCTTCTTTGCATGATGGAGTTTTAAGCTGCAAGGGAATTTCATTTGGAAGAACTGGACATGATTTATTGACATACAAAGTTCAACTAAGCAATTTGGAGATTAGACTCCAATGACCCCATCATAGCAGAATGGGATCCCAGCAATGATAGGAGAGCATGGGACCTAGGCAGGATGACAAAAGATCACTGAGATTTAAAGCCTGCAGTATAAAAGCTGATTGGCTCACAAGAAAATGACTAGACCAGAGTAATGACGTTAGTATTCAGTTTTACAGTGTGGGAAGATGGAAGTTATCAGGCAGTTATCAGCCTCGTCCCATGTGCACAGAGATTTTGCCAGATTCTCTGAATCTTTTGATATTATGTACTGTGATGAGATATTCAACATCTTTGGAATTTTATCTTGAGAAACATTATTCTGAAATTGTTCCCCAATTTGTAGACACAGCTTTGTGCAGATTGGTGAGCCTCTGCCCATCTATACTTCTTAGAAACTCTGCCTCTCCAAGATTCTCTTTTTATACACAGCCAGGTTACTGACATGTTGTAAATTTAACCCAACTGGCTGTAAAAATGTTCCTCTAGCTATTTCTTTTTAGTACCACTTCCTTTTCCAGACTTTTGCCGCCCCTGTCCCAATGTTTTTGAGATGTCTCGCTGCCATCCAATTCAAAATGAACTAATATTTTTCTTTAAATTGTAAAATATCTCACTTTAAACATTTGATATTTTTTCTCTTCATTCATGTGAATCAAGTACATGTTTGTGACATTTGCAAAACATTTGTTTTCATTTACATTTTACATAGAGTATCAAATTTTGGAAATGAGTTTACATAGGGTGAAGAGTGCAGCCATTTGAGAGGGGCTCAAAGTAGAGCTGCTGCTCCTCCACATCAAAAGGAGCCAGTTGAGGAGGTTTGGGCATCTGACTAGGACACCTCCTGAACGCCTCTTGGGTGAGGTGTTTTGGGCATGTCCTACTGGGAGGACACACTCTCGGCTGGCCTGGGAATGCCTTGGGGTCCCAAGCTGGTGGAGGTGGCTGGGGAGAGGGAGGTCTGGGCGTCTCTGCTTAGACTGCTGCCCCCGCAACCCGGTCCCAGATAAGCAGACGAAAATGGATGGATGAGTTTACATATTACCTGGCTAATCAACTTATGTATCTCACTAAATGGCTCGTTTACTCACAAATTGACTCATCCTAGTTAGGTACTGAGCAAGAATTTGTTAAAGAATTGGCATGGAACTAGCTTTCAACCACAAATTTTCAATGTGGTTGAAGTCACAGCTTTGGGAAGGCCACTTGTGAAGCTTAATGTTTGCTGGCTTCATTCATTCTGAACCTAGTTCTGATATGTGTTTGGGACCATTGTCCTGTTGGAATACCTATTTGTCAACAATTTTTCCTATTAATTTGAGGTGAAGCTGAAGAATTCGAACGTGGGTCTCCATCATTATTCCCTCAATTTTGTGCAGTATACCAGCACCACTGATGCTACCACCACCACGCTTGACACTTGGTAAATGTTCTTAGGCTTGAAAGTGTCATCAGTCCTCCAAACATACCTCTTGTCACTGTAGCCAAATAGCTGTATTTTTGTCTCAACTGACCATAAACATTTTCTCCAGCTGTGTTGACAGCTGCAAATTTCAGTCAAGTTTGAAGCTGTGGATTTTGAAGTAGGGGGTTCTTTCTCAGTTGGCACCCTCTCAGTCCATGGAGATTTGAAAATTCAATGTAGACTTGATGAGACATGATGGTTCCTGGGGTTCCTGAAAATCCTAACCAATTTCCTCTCAGGGTGACAGTTGGGTCTTCTTACAGACCTTGGTAAAGTGGTGACTTGAAGGGTCAGGGTCAGAGGAAATAAGAGGGCATGTGCTTGAATCATTAGTTTTGTCTGCAGCACTCCTCCACATCAAAAGAAGCCCACTGGGGTGGTTTGAGCATCTAACTATGATACCTCCTGGGTGCCTATTAGGTGAGGTGTTCAGGGCATGTCTTACTGGGAGACAGAGCTAGAGAGCTTATATCTCTTTGCTAGCTTGGGAATGCCTCAGCATTCCCCTGGAAAAGCCCCAACTGTTTGTGGCAGACCGCCCCTCCCTGAGCCTCGTTCTGCTGGAGGGTTTTTTAATATTAAATAAAAAAATTAAATAGTGTCAGCACTGGCAGCAGCTGGTTAAGAGTAAAGAAGGTTGAATATAAAAAAAAACATGCTGGATTTCACTGAGCTCCTGAGAGCGACCCATTCTTTCACAAATGTTTGTAGTAGCAGCCTACTTGCCTAGGTGCTTGATTTGATACACCTGTGGCCATGGAAGTGACTGGAACACCTGAATTCAGGGATTTGGATGGGTGAGTAAATACTTTTGGCAATGTAGTGCATCATGAAAAGTTAGCATATTACACCCAGATTGTCTCAGATTTACATGTTATTAGTATTTTACAATATTTTATATCTCCAGTCCCCCACCACAAAGGAAACCATTAAACATTTAACAAAAAAAAAATCCAGGAGGGTTAAACAAATAGTCTTGTAGTACTATGATTTGAATTTACTTACATACATTTTATTCAATATATTACTTTCTGAATTAAAGTAATGCAAAAAGTTGCTCTGTTTCCAAGGCACAACACAAGACAGGACTGCATATTGTGATTAGTTTCACTACTTTAGAAAGCAGCTATGGTTACAGATCTATGTTTCTATTTCTTTACACATACAATAAACCTGAAATGAAGACTCATACTACCTCAGAGCAATAACCGCTATCACACAAACAGCCATATAACCTGAGGTATGTGCTTGATGCAAGGATACACCTTTGGCTGGACTTTGGTGCGTATTATCTTGCTGGTATCTGTTAGGGATTATTTTTTACTCAACGAATAAAAGGACAAATGTTTAAAAGTAAACTCCAGTAAGTTAATTAATAAACATTGGATCAACAGAAACAATTAAATAATACATTAGACAGAGAGCAACAGATTAGAAAGTGCCTGACTAACTTCTCAGTCTCAGTGTATCTTATCTTGGAGGTTCGACCACAGTATGTACAATTAAAACATCAGGAGAGAAGATGTGCTTTATGGCTTTATCGCTGATGAGAGGAATCTGAGTCATGAAAAACCAAGCTCGGACAAGACCAAATGATGAAGGCCAACTCGTAGCACCCAGAATCTGTTTATGTGTAGATAGTGGCAGTATAAAAATGTTATGATCAGAGAGCAACACAGGCTCAGGGAGGGAGAGAGACAGCGCACACACAGGCCTGTCTCTTCCCCTGAGTCCCCCACATGCATGTGTGAAATCTCCTGATTCTTTAATATATTAAATCTCCTACTTTTTAAATTAAAGCATTTCAGGTGTCTTCCTTCACAATTAATTGAACACGTTAACAAATGGTCAAACTCGAAGACTCAAGAAAAAGGCTCCTGGTTGCACATGTTGCTCAATAAGAAGACCCAACATCTGATAAACAGGTGAACTGTAAGTTCCTGGACCCATGACCTCTGTGTAAAGTCTGAGCCCAGGGGGGAGGGTCATCAACAGGAGACCTCTTCGACGTGGGGAGCGGTAGGTCTTAAGCCTGCTCAGTCACAGGTCTCAGTGAAGAACTAAAACACTTTAGTGGCCAAGGGTCAAGAAACTGCTGGGAAAATAACAACTGACTGCAATGTTTCAATTCCAGTCTTAGCATTCTCAGTAGTCTGACTCATAAGTTGTTTGATAATTTATCACTGGGAGGCCACAGGAATATAATCTGCTTTTGTTTCTTGTCATACTAATTATTGTTTTTTCTTGACATGAGGTCTAAGGAGGGACACGTCCTGATTTCAGTTATATGACCACAGATAACAATTTTGCTGTGAGTTCTGTGTAAAGTCAAGAAGGGATAACATTTGTCCATGGAACAATAAAAAAAACAAAAAAAAAAAAACAAAAAAAAACTGTACAAGCAGAGAACCAGAAGGTGAACAAAAAAAAACAAAAATACCAAATATTTACTCTTTCAAACTCCACACAGAGGCCTGGGCCAAGGTGGACATGAACCCAGACCTTCTAGATGTCATTCTAGCTGTGAGGCAGCAGTGCTAACCACCACACCACTGTGCTGCTGCGTATTAATCCAGTCTGTTAAAACTGGTATAAACTAGATTTTTATCAGGTGCAAAACCTGTACAGTCTACTCAGCATTAACAAGTAATGTTCACATTCTAGGTAATTTTAAGTAATATGAACTCAATATTTTTAAGTCAAATCAAAATCTGGTTTTACAGTGCAGATGATTCAGACCAGAATAAACAAGCTATATGTAAAAATGTCCTCAGATTTACATGTTAATATGCCCTCTAGATGGATTCCTCACCACTAAGGAAACATGGACAAGACCAGTTCAACGTAAAAGTCTTGGAACCCCCCCCCCACCCCAAGACCCACCGCTACATGGCACTCTTATATTGCAGTCCACTGACTAAGAACCTAAGAGGTTCTCCAACATTTACTGCACTGCTTCCAAGACAACACAAAACTGGAGTGTTTCATGAGATTAGTTTCACTTGCATTTACTTCTGCACTGCTTTATATGACAGCTATGATGAGAATCTTTTTCCACATAAGCAATAAACTCTGGAATGAGAGTCAATATTACATCATAGCAATAAACACTATCAATCATTTAAAACAGCCATAAAAAAACAAAAACAAAAAACAAAGCCGCACTCTGTGATGAAATGAAACTGTTATAACTGGTGATGCACTTGGTGTTGGCTCTCACTGCGGTATTGTATCACTTCCTGTTCCTGTTTCGGAGCACAGTGTTTTGCTGTCTGTTAGCTGTTATATCTGTATAACTAGATTTATCTGGATAATAACATATTTTAGTGTAATCTTCACCTACTTTAAATAGCATACTCTTTGCTGAATCACCTGTATTCACATTACTCACTTTATTTGTTTTTAGAAATTCGCTAGCTTAGCTTAGCTAGTAGCTTAGCCCTTAGCCGACTCACTACCAGCATGGCTTCTTCTCCTGTCTCTCCTGCACTTTCCTGCTCTGGGTGTCACATGTTAGTTACTCCTCGGCCTCCTTTAGCAGTAACGGTACTTGTAATAAATGTAGTCTGTTTGTAGCTCTGGGGGCCAGGCTTTCTGAACTGGAGACTCGGCTCCGCACCCTGGAAAATCCTACATCTAGCCAGGCCCCTGTAGCGGGTGCGGACCATGGTAGCTTAGCCGCCGTTAGCTCCCCCCAAGCAGATCCCGAGCAGCAGGGAAAACAGGCCAGCTGGGTGACGGTGAGGAGGAAGCGTAGTCCTAAGCAGAAGCCCCGGGTACACCACCAACCTATTCACGTCTCTAACCGTTTTTCTCCACTCGGCGACACACCCGCCGAGGAACAAACTCTGGTTATTGGTGACTCTGTTTTGAGAAACGTGAAGCTAGAGACACCGGCGACCATAGTCAAATGTCTTCCAGGGGCCAGAGCAGGCGACATTCATGGAAATTTGAAACTGCTGGCTAAGGCTAATCGTAGATTTGGTAAGATCGTTATTCACGTCGGCAGTAATGACACCCGGTTACGCCAATCGGAGGTCACTAAAATTAATATTGACTCGGTGTGTAACTTTGCAAGAACGATGTCGGACTCTGTAGTTTTCTCTGGGCCCCTCCCCAATCAGACCAGGAGCGACATGTTTAGCCGCATGTTCTCCTTGAATCGCTGGCTGTCTGAGTGGTGTCCAAAAAACGACGTGGGCTTCATAGATAATTGGCAAAGTTTCTGGGGAAAACCTGGTCTTGTTAGGAGAGACGGCATCAATCCCACTTTGGATGGAGCAGCTCTCATTTCTAGAAATCTGGCCAAATTTATTAACCCTCCTAAAAACTGACTACCCAGGGTTGAGACCAGGAAGCAGAGTTGCAGTCTTACACGCCTCTCTGCAGCTTCTCTCCTCCTGCCATCCCCCCAAAACCCCATCCCCATAGAGTCGGTGCCTGCTCCCAGACCACCAAAAACCAAAGCTAAAATCAGCAAAAAACTATTTAAGCATAAAAATTCAAAAACAATAAATAATACAGCTTCATCAACTGCACCAAAGAATAAAACAATTAAATGTGGATTGTTAAACATTAGGTCTCTCTCTTCAAAGTCCCTATTAGTAAATGATTTAATAATTGATCAACGTATTGATTTATTCTGCCTTACAGAAACCTGGTTACAGCAGGATGAATATGTTAGTTTAAATGAATCAACACCCCCGAGTCACAGTAACTGTCAGAATGCTCGAAGTACAGGTCGAGGAGGAGGATTAGCTGCAATCTTCAATTCCAGCTTATTAATTAATCAGAGACCCAGACAAAGTTTTCATTCTTTTGAAAGCCTGACTCTTAGTCTTGTCCATCCTAATTGGGAAAATCAAAAACATGTTTTATTTGTTATTATCTATCGTCCACCTGGTCCTTACTCAGAGTTTCTGTCTGATTTCTCAGACTTTTTATCTGATTTAGTGCTCAGTTCAGATAAAATAATTATAGTGGGTGATTTCAACATCCATGTAGATGCTGAGAATGACAGCCTCAACACTGCATTTAATCTATTGTTAGATTCAATTGGCTTCTCTCAAAATGTAAAGGAGCCCACCCACCACTTTAATCATACTCTGGATCTTGTCCTAACATATGGCATAGAAACTGAAGACTTAACAGTATTCCCTGAAAGCCCCCTCCTGTCTGATCATTTCTTAGTAACATTTACATTTACTTTAATGGATTACACAGCAGTGGGGAATAGGTTTTATTACAGTAGAAGTCTTTCTGAAAGTGCTGTAACTAAGTTTAAGGATCTAATTCCTTCATTGTTATGCTCTTCAGTGCCATGTGCCAACACAGTGCAGAGCAGCTACCTAAACTCTGCTCCCAGTGAGGTTGATTATCTCGTCAATAGTTTTACATCCTCACTGCGTATAACTTTGGATACTGTGGCTCCTCTGAAAAGGAAAGCTTCAAATCAGAAGTGCCTGACTCCGTGGTATAATTCACAAACGCACAGCTTAAAGCAGATAACCCGAAAGCTGGAGAGGGAATGGCGTCTCACTAAATTAGAAGATGCTCATTTAGCCTGGAAAAAGAGTTTGTTGCTCTATAAAAAAGCCCTCCGTAAAGCTAGGACATCTTACTATTCATCATTAATTGAAGAAAATAAGAACAACCCCAGGTTTGTTTTCAGCACTGTAGCCAGGCTGACAAAGAGTCAGAGCTCTGTAGAGCCGAGTATTCCTTTCACGTTAACTAGTAGTGACTTCATGGATTTCTTTACAAATAAAATTTTAGACATTCGAGAAAAAATTATTCATAACCATCTCAAAGATTATTCTTCATGTTCGGCTGCTTTCAGCACTGCTGGTATTTGTTTAGACTCTTTTGCTCCAGTTGATCTTTCAGAGTTAACTTCAATAGTTACTTCCTCCAAACCAGCAACATGTTTGTTAGATCCCATTCCTACTAGACTGTTCAAAGAAGTCTTTCCAATTATTGATGCTTCAATCTTAAAAATGATCAATCAGTCTTTATTAGTTGGCTATGTACCACAGACCTTCAAGGTGGCTGTAATTAAACCTCTGCTTAAAAAGCCATTACTTGACCCAGCTGTCTTAGCTAATTATAGGCCAATCTCCAACCTTCCTTTTCTCTCAAAGATTCTTGAAAGAGTAGTTGTAAAACAGCTAACTGATCATCTGCAGAGGAACGGTTTATTTGAAGAGTTTCAGTCAGGTTTCAGAATTCATCACAGTACAGAAACAGCATTAGTGAAGGTTACAAATGATCTTCTTAGAGCCTCTGACAGTGGACTCATCTCTGTTCTTGTCCTGTTGGACCTCAGTGCAGCTTTTGATACTGTTGACCATAACATTTTATTACAGAGATTAGAGCTTGCTATAGGTATTAAAGGTACTGCACTGCAGTGGTTTGAATCATATTTATCTCATAGACTCCAATTTGTTCATGTAAATGGGGAGTCTTCTTCAGACAGTAAGGTTAATTATGGAGTTCCACAGGGTTCTGTGCTAGGACCAATTTTATTTACATTATACATGCTTCCCTTAGGCAGTATTATTAGAAAGCACTGCATCAATTTTCATTGTTATGCAGATGATACTCAGCTTTACCTATCAATGAAGCCAGATGACACACATCAATTAGTTAAACTGCAGGAATGTCTTAAAGATATTAAGGCCTGGATGACCTCTAATTTCCTGCTTCTAAATTCAGATAAAACTGAAATTCTTGTTCTCGGCCCCACAAATCTTAGAAACACGGTGTCTAACCAGATACTTACTCTGGATGGCATTACTTTGGCCTCCAGTAACACTGTGAGAAATCTTGGAGTCATTTTTGACCAGGATATGTCCTTCAATGCACATATTAAACAAATATGTAGGACCGCTTTTTTGCATTTGCGCAATATTTCTAAAATTAGAAACATCCTTTCTCAGAGTGATGCTGAAAAGCTAATTCATGCATTTATTACTTCTAGGCTGGATTATTGTAATTCATTATTATCAGGCTGTCCTAAAAGCTTTCTGAAAAGCCTTCAGCTGATCCAAAATGCTGCAGCTAGAGTACTGACAGGGACTAGAAAGAGAGAGCATATTTCTCCCATATTGGCTTCTCTTCATTGGCTCCCTGTTAAATCTAGAATAGAATTTAAAATTCTTCTCCTCACATACAAGGTCTTGAATAATCAGGCACCATCTTATCTCAAAGACCTCATAGTACCATATCACCCCAACAGAGCACTTCGCTCTCAGACTGCTGGCTTACTTGTGGTTCCTAGGATACTTAAGAGTAGAATGGGAGGCAGAGCTTTCAGCTTTCAGGCCCCTCTTCTGTGGAACCAGCTTCCAGCTTGGATTCGGGAGACAGACACCCTCTCTATTTTTAAGATTAGGCTTAAAACTTTCCTTTATGATAAAGCTTATAGTTAGGGCTGGATCAGGTGACCCTGAACCATCCCTTAGTTATGCTGCTATAGGCCTAGTCTGCTGGGGGGGTTCACATAATGCACTGTTTCTCATTCACCTTATTTACTTTGTTTATACTCCACTCTGCATTTAATCATTAATTGATATTAATCTCTGGCTCTCTTCCACAGTTCTCTTCCCTCAGCCCAACCGGTCGCGGCAGATGACTGCCCCTCCCTGAGCCTGGTTCTGCTGGAGGTTTCTTCCTGTTAAAAGGGAGTTTTTCCTTTCCACTGTCGCCAAGTGCTTGCTCATAGGGGGTCGTTTTGACTGTTGGGTTTTCTCTGTATTATTGTAGGGTCTTTACCCACAATACAAAGCGCCTTGAGGCGACAGTTTGTTGTGATTTGGCGCTATATAAATAAAATTGAATTGAAATTGAATTGATGGGACTACTTTGCTGAGGTTTCAGGGGGTGTGTTGAGAAATCCAGGAAGTGTTTTATGAAGCATGTATTGAGGCTTGCATGATTAAGGGCAAGTGATATCACTGATGATGTCTGAAACCTTGCTGTTCAGGACGAGGTCTGAGAGTTGGATGCATGAAGGCTCGAGAAATTAACCTTTTTCTTTAGATTCTTTTTAAACAGTTGGATGGAGAGTTTCAAGGCTTTATGAGGCTTCATCTGGCCTAGTCAAGTCAAGTTTATTTATATAGCACATTTAAAACAACGCTGACCAAAGTGCTGCACAAGAAAATATACAGCCCCAAGAACTACACTCAAATAAAAACATTAAAAGACACTAAATAACATAAAATAAATAAATACATAAAAAAAAATACCATAAAAAGCAATCGTCTAAAAGGAGCAGTGACGTGCAGTCAGGGGAGGCAGGTGAGGCACGGCCTCACCTGTCATCGTGGAAATATAAAATTAAAAAATAAATTAAATGGTTATATTCATTCAGTGATTTGTATTTTAAAGTTCTTTTCCATTTAACTACACCATTTTTAGATTAGTTTTTTCAAAATCGCTGAATTTTCGCATTTGCCGAGACGAACGGTGAGGCACCAGCCCGGCGAGCCGCACCACGGATTGCGCAATCCGTGGTGCGGCTCAGTATAGTCATTGCCAATGACTACTAACTGTGCTGGCATGCTATGCAGTGAGACCGGATTACTTTCCCTTTGCATGTGGCTATTAAAATGTTCTAACACTTTTACTATATGAACTAAATTTCCATATTTTATCTGGTGTATATAATGCACAGTTTTTTTTTGTTTTTTTTCATTAATAACTGTATGTGTGTGTAATGCATTCTTGTGTTGAGCGATCATGAAACTGCTGCGAAGAGACACTAGGTGAGGCACGCAGTTCTCGTGCCTCATGGTAGGGGGCGCTGGTGATCCCAGGGACTCTACGACTCCTCGGCGGCAAGCTACCATAAACAGTTAGCAAGGCCAGTTAGTTTTTCCTGTTGCTTGGCCTTATGTTCAACATGGAAGATTACATAACTCAACTGAAAGAATTTTCTAAACTGGACTTTCAATCGAAGCAGAAGATAATAATTAAAGGAAGACCAACACCGGAGCTAAAAGGTTTGCTTCAGACTATGTTAATGTTAAACAAAACAACTGTTGCCAATCAAATGGTGAATAAGCTATATGTTTGTAAATCTGATGTGATGACGTCAGTGCCTCACCAGTCACGACCCTCACCGCACGTCACTGAAAAGGAGGTAGCACTGCAGCCAAATGCCAAGGAAAAGAAATGTGTTTTTAGCAAAGATTTAAATGTGTGTATCGTCTGAGCTGTGCAGATATGGAGAGGTAGGTCATTCCATAGCTTTGGTGCTGCTGCTACAAAAGTTCGATCGCCTCTCTGTTTTGACCTCAAAGCTCTTACAGGGGTGTGACTGTGAAGCAGCTCAGGCAGATACAAAGGTGCCAGTCTATTTAAGGCTTTAAAAGTAAGCAATAAAATAAAATAAAATCTATTCTTAAACGGACAGGGAGCCAGTGAAGGGATGGAAGGACTGGGGTAATGTGTTCATGCTTTTTTTATACCAGTTAAAAGACGAGCTGCCGCATTCTGGACTACCTGCAGGTGGCGCACAGATGATTGATCTATGCCAAAGTACAGAGAATTACAGTAGTCCAGGCGGGAAGTAATAAAAGCCTGAATAACTTTTTCCAGGTGTAACCCTTCGAGAATGTAGCAGTCCAGAATGCAAGAATCTTTTGGTCTGATTTGTTGGAACAGACAAATTATACACAATTGTGGTCACTTCTCTTAGATCCGTAGAAGATTGGCGATGGCAACAAACAAACCACACTCAATGTTCTTAGTTAAGAATACATCATATTTTCAGGAAGTTAACATCAACTGGTCATACTTTTAACAAGGGATCATTAATGAACTGACCTTAAAATAAACACTGGCAGAGCAACAAAACAACAATTCAGTTCCTTCAGTTTCCCACACTCATTGAGCTCGATACATCCTATAATGTCCTCTGAACACACTGTCCATACCAGTTTATACACTTTAAGTTCACTTGTGTGCAGGGCTGGACTGGGACAAAAAATCGGCCCTGGCATTTTTGGCTTAGACCGGCCCGCAAATATGTCTTAGAAGCATTTGACACTGTTTTACTCTCATTCAGTGTGGGCATACCTTTTGCTAATAATACTTTTTTTTTTTTTAACTTAATTTAGTAATGCTTAAATTGCAAAGCTTTGATGTATCATTTAGTTTTTTTAAATCTGTTATTTCACCTGCTTGAGGGCTTTTTAAAACATGTTTAACCAGCACAGAGGCTACAAATTCAAACTACTGTGCAGCCTTTCAACACACTTTTAACCTAAATATCTAAAATGCTATGATGCAGCCTAAAATGGACACTTGCTGCTCATCCAACACTTCTCGGCCTTGACTGTTTGCTATTTTATCAGATTAAGGTGCTGTGGCTGCCAGATTTGGGGAAGTATGCAAATGTAAATAAATATTGATATTAATCAATCGCCATTGCTGATCACACTGCTGCTGTCTTCACCTACAGTAGAGTCTGCCCAAACCTTGAAGGGGACCTAAGCAATATTTGATTTGGGGCCCCCTTCATACCACTTCATTGTCCCCTGAACTTAACTGTTATTAATGCTGGAGGGTTAAAGTTGATTTTTAAAAATTTTTTTTTAGGATATATTACAGTTTCAGCCTTTTCAATTAAATTACATTTTATTTATACAGTGCCAACTCACAACAAAGACATCTCAAGGCACTTTATAGTGTAAGGTAAAGACCCCACAATAATTACAGAGAAAACCCATCGTTCATCCTAATCTTAAAAATAGAGAGGGTGTCTGTCTCCTGAATCCAAGCTGGAAGCTGGTTCCACAGAAGAGGCGCCTGAAAGCTGAAGGCTCTGCCTCCCATTCTACTCTTAAGTATCCTAGTAAGTAAGCCAGCAGTCTGAGAGCAAAGTGCTCTATTGGGGTGATACGGTATTATGAGCCAATGAAAAGAAGCCAGTATGGGAGAAATCTGCTCTCTCTTTCTAGTCCCTGTCAGTACTCTAGCTGCAGCATTTTGGATCAGCTGAAGGCTTTTCAGGGAGCTTTTAAGACAGCCTGATAATAATGAATTACAATAGTCCATCCTAGAAGTAACAGATGCATGAATCAGCTTTTTAGCATCAGTCTGAGAAATATTAGAGTGTAGCCTACTCATTAAATTAGTGTTGTTACAAGTGTACAAATCTGGACATTTAGAATAGTCTCTTCTTTCTTTTAGGAAATTGGCATTTGTAAAAAATTAAAACAAACCAAAAAAGTTTTATGACAAATGTGGGCGAGCTTGGGGGGCCCCTGGTGGTCAGGGGGCCCTATGCAGCCGCATATGTCGCCTATGCCTCTGGCCGGCTTTGCCTACAGCCTGCTGTTGCTGCAGCATTACTGTTACAGAGGACGTGGAGGCTACAGCAGCGAACATGTCTGTGATCTTTACACATTTTGTAGCATCTACAGCGACACTCTTCAATTTCTTCGCACGTAACTTCTCCGCACCCCCTTTCTGCCGCTTCGGTTTGTCCATATTGCCTCTCCTTTAACACACGCGCTCAACACTGAAACTACTGCACCACGCAGAGAAAGGGTGGGGCCGCTTTCATCCTATATCCTGATTGGTTCTGTCCACTGTCTATATTGAAGATGGGCCAATGGGCCGCCCCCTCTAAATTGTGGGCCGGTCTCTTAGAAAAAAAAAGGGAAGAAAAAAAAAAAATCCAAGGGCATCGGCCCTTGAGGACTGTCGGCCCACCGGGCAAATGCCCGGTACGCCCGATTGCCAGTCCAGCCCTGCTTGTGTGTAGAATATTTAGAGTGGAGTTCAGCTACTCCCAATTTTGATGCATCATTTATTTCATGGAATCAGCTGTTTATGGAATCAGTCCTGACCCAAAGAAAAGTAGCAAATAAAATATCTGAGATCTCAGGTAAAATAAGGGAAAATTAGCAAATCCTGAGGAAGGAGGAAAAAAAAAAGAAAAGAAAATCCTTTCAGGTCCTACCACCCTCCTGAGAACAGGTGGCCTTGGTATGAGGCATCCAGGTGTCCCAGCTCAGTCCTTAGAAGCAGTTTCTATCAACATCCCCCCCCCCCCCCCCCCCCCGCACACAATGTGCAGGCAACTCTTAACTCCTTAAATAAAATAATTCAGTAAATGAACCATCTCTAAGAAAATGTCCTTTCTACTTCCACATATTGTTACTAGCCAGTTAATATAATTTTGTCCAAAAAAATTAGTAATAATAATAACAATAGTAATCCAGAACCAAATCATTCATGGAAGCTAGGAACCTGCTGAGCTCATATCCGGCTCACAGTGATACCCGAAAAAAGTTACAACCATGTGGCTGCGCTAGCTTAGATTCCACAGGGCTAACACAGCTCACAACTCATTAGCGGCTCATAGCGTCCACATTTCACACAAAAGCATATCCTGACTGTTTTTTTTTTGTTTTTTTTTTTAATCTAATAACAAACTCCAATCTGCACCATGTTCACACAGCAGAAAACATAAATGCACATTTCAAATAAATGTACTGACTTACCAGGAAATTCTTCTTAACTTAATCCACCCTTAGTGGCATTTACACATCACTGGACAAACTATACTATATGGTTTCTGTGCTTACAAAATGGCGACTAAATTTCTCAAATCGTTAAGTTTCACAGCCGTTCTGCTCTCCCAACAGTGGGAAAAAAAAAAAAGTTTCCTCCCTTTGTAGATGAGAGGTACCCTGTGCACGAAAATAGTGCATTCATGGAATGTAGGAAAAACAAAACTTATTGTGCAATGATACATTCACTGGACAGACCTATACAATGGCAAAAAACAACCTGGGTTACACAGGTCTTGCTGCGGGAGATAAGGTTTTACCATAGCGATGACTCTGAGTTGATAAAAACTGAATTTGGTAACAGCACTTATTTGCTTATCCATTTTAAAACTGCTATCAAAAATAACACCCAGATTTTTCACAGCAGCATGACAGTGAGGGGCCAAATGACTCGTCCTATGCTGTCATGTTTCAGCTGTGTGCAGGCAGGGTTGGACCCAAAAGCAGAACTCCAGAGATGAGAAACTCAGAATCCAACATTTATTCTGATTGTTTACGGGAAAAACAAAATTCAAACTTCAGCTGGCCTATGCTTGAGCAATGGAGAACACATAAAGACACAGCAATGAAAGACAACACTACAAGGAACTGAGGAAAACTGAGTTCTTCAATACACACATGAGGAAATCATGAGGAAAATAGGACACAACTGGAGAGAACGGGTGAACTCAGTCAAACTAGCGAGACAAAGGAAGCAAAACTGAACACAAAGCACAAGAGACAAAAGACTAGCAAAATAAAACAGGAAGTAACAGAGCACAGCAGACAGAAACACAGACTTGACTAGACATGGGAACACAGAATAAAATGTAACAAAACTATAACCAAGAACCTAGCACAGAAAATGCCAAATATAAATCTGATAATGTAAATAAAAACAAATATAAAGGAACCAACTCAAAACCACAATAAACTGAAAATCCACCAGTAATAAACAAAATTGAAATTAGAAGTCCAGAACTGGCATCATGACATACGTGGCCTTAACTTGATCTTTTCTTTGTGTTCTAATGTGCCTGATGATATCCATTAAAAAACAGTCATTTGTTTAAAATCAGGCCTGATAAATGTATATATTTATTTTACCATTTTTTTTACAGTGCCAAATACACATTTGGTAGGGAGGATGATGCGTGTAATTTTAAATGAAAATTGCAAACAAACAGGCAGCTGACCCGGTGTGCACTCTTTTTTAAAAACAAACATAGTTTTGAATGGCTTTGCAATGATAAGCAAACTTAGCCTACATTAAACAAATGTCCCGATCATCAGTCACATATGCTGTGGTCAGCTGCAAATGTCTCTTTTACACACATATGCAAACACACGTTTGTTTTCTTGAATTTGGGAGGACCGACATGATTGACAAGGTGCACTCCTAACTCGTCTCCTTTTGTTAAATGCAAAATGGTTTTCACAAAGATGAATGTCTGTACTGAATGAATTTCTGAGTTTCGCTCTGTCAGGAACATGCTCACTTTGCAAAAATATTACCTCAGCAATGGCTCAGTGCACACACAAAAAACACAACCACAAGCTACGGACCATTTACTATCCAAACTTAATGAAAGGGAAGGAGACACTATATATTTTTTCCATAGTGAAGACACAAAGTCATGAGGCAAGGCCACATTCAGAGAAATACCGCAACATTTTATGCTGTTATCTTCCAAACAGAGAAAATCCTGGGTGTTGAATCTCATTGCTGCAGATCATGAAAGGAAGAAAACTGCTCATCTTTGGTTTGTACTCGTTTCTCAGCAACATTGTTCTGAAATATGAATTCAGAACTCACATTCATACATATTTTTTTGTATATTGATTTATTTCTTATTTACAGTGGCAATTCTTTTCATTGCGGAGACCACACAACAGACGGGTAAGAAAATATGAACCTATATTTATCTAGTAACTTCAAAATAATTCTAGATTTTCAGAAATAAGATCATGGTGATGGTGAGGCAAAAATATTTAAGATCAAATATAAATAGGTGTAGTTGTACTGTTATATTGTCACACTTTTGTTTCCATTTGTTAATGATAAAGGCAATAATAATAATATTTACCACTCATGATCAAATTGTCCACATGCCTAAAAGTTTTCTTTGCTTGAAAGGATTCTGACCATCTCTCATGTTTTATCTAAGAAATGCATTCTTTATACCTCAAGCAATTCCTGTTCCAGATTATTGCTATTGTCTTTATATGTGTATAGAACACACATATTTGGTTCAGACTGGAGAAGCCAGGGATAAAACCACCAGCGTTCTAACTAGCAGATGACCCATTCAACCACCGAGCCAGAGCCACATGTACATAAACTGTACAAAAAAAAAAAAAATTAAAGGAGCACTCTGAAATCACATCAGCTGTCAGTGCTGGATATCAATACTGATCTGGACTGGGTAATGACTTAGGAATGCCACATCATTTGATGGAAATGAAAATTAACAGACTGCAGAGGACTGAATTCTGAGACACTGCAAAAATCAAAGTGAAAAGATGATGAGGCAGGCCGGTCCAGTTTGCCACTGGTGGCCTGTTCTTTTCACAGATGCATACAAACTACTGAGTGCCATTTTGAGTCACTAAAATGAAATTTCAGCGAAACGGTCCAGTCCGCCACATCATTTTTTTCAGTTTGATTTTCAGGGTGTCTTTGAATTCAGCCCTCTGTAGGTTGATCGTTTTCATTTCTATCAAATGATGTGCCATCCTTCTATTCCTAACATGTTACCCAGTTCATCAGTATAGATATCCAACATGACTTTTTTTGCACTGATATCTGATATGAGTAAAGAGTACCTTTATTATTTTTGAGCAGTGTGTGTATGTGTATAGCTAGATAGAGCTATACTGATATAAAAAAACCAATCCTACCAATGGCTGGACAAAGCTGGGCTGAAAGACAGCAGTGCAGAGGCACTAATCATGGCAGCACAGGAGCTCTAAGCACAAGTTCAATAGACGCTGGGGTCTACCACACCAGGGAAGACCCCAGGTACAGGCTGTGCAGAGATGCACCTGAGGCCTATGCAGAACAGCAGTGGGGACAAAGCATCTCCTTGGTAAATCCCACACTTGATGGTGACTTGAGCAATTGGCTTGAAGTTGCCCTCTAGTGTTGATTTCCACAAACCCACTGTGTTCCTGATGAAGGCTCTTAGGGTCCTGTTGATCTTGTACAGTTCAAGGCATTCCAGGATCTATGTGTGAGGCACTGAGCCATAGGCTTTCTTGTAGTCAATCCACAAGTTGGTCGGTTTGGTCTTACAGTCTTGAGTGACTGCTCTGTCTATCAGTAGCTGGTGTTTTGCTCCTCTGGTGTTTTCTTTCTGGGCCCCACTCATGTATTGAGCCATGTGCCTGTGTAACAATACCAATTCTTTGTTAATACTGTTTACAATTATGTCCTGTCTCTATCTGTTTTGTTCTATTTTCATGTTTATTTATGTAGAATTCAACAAAATGTATTTGTTCATTTAGTTCAGCTGCCATGTTTGAATATCATCGGTTTGTGTGCGCCTGAAACTACATCTACTATTAAAGGTATTCTCAATTATAACCTGATGTAGCCTAAGATGAACTGATTGTGCATTAACATAAAGTGCAGGAATGACATTTGGATTTTTGTCACAGTTTTCTAAGTTATTGCTCTCTTTCACTTTGTCACACTTTTTCCACACTTTTGAAAATAATTGCTACAGATACTACTACTACTACTGCTACTGCTACTACTACTACTGCTGTTGCTGCTGCTGATGCTGCTGCTACAACTACAGCCCCACCAACTACAACATCTGCTATGAAAAGTATAATCTATTCTCACCTGATGTAGCCTAAGTTGAACTTATTGCACATTATAATTTTCTGTGGGATGCAACAGCTTTTAATTTGTAAAGCTGTTAAAAATGTCATTATGCTTGATCAGAATGGAAAATTGGTGTGTTTAATTAAGACATTGTGTAGATTATTTAAACTTAAATAAGCCATATTTCATTATTGTTACCAACCATACCATTTTTTCCTTTTGGTTTGATACAGAACTGGAGAATTATTTACAAATGAAAATAATTAGTAATTAATTTTAATTAATTACAATTTCCAGCTGTGCAGAAGAGGACTATATTGAGGCTGAGAATGAAAACCGGTGCTGATCTGACAGATCCGAACATCCGAGATCAAGTGCTACAGCAGGTCCAATAAACTGCTGTGCTTATATGGCTTTAAAATACCTCAACTCTTTTTTTCTTTTCAGCTCTTAGCAATACAAATAAAAACTAACACCTTCTTTCTTTTACATGTGTGAATTTAGCTGGAGTCCTCTCTTAAAAATCAGGTCTCATCTGCTGTGAAACTGCAATGGAGGCATGTCAAGTGTGGAAAGCAACAAAAGGAAGGTACAGATCCTGAATAATGTACTTACACTGACCACCATGCCACCAGTGACCCTAATGGGGTCAGGATTTATTTCATCCACATGCTAAATAGACAAATCTTCTGAGACTAACTTCATATGAAGTCTTATTTATTTAGAGATTAGTTTTTCTGTTAACGGCTTTTCCATTTGGGTGTTCAAACAGGCAAAAATCTATAAAATGGGGTAGATATAAACTGAATCCACACCCTAACTAACCCTACCTCTCTGCATCAGTATCTAAACCTGAAGCTTAACTTAAAGCTTACCTAACAGTTTGTCCTAACCCTAAGAACTTGTTTTTTGTGCCTAGCTCCAACCCCCTTTGGTTATCCAGCAATGTTTTTATACACCCATCTGGAATTTTTAACTCATAGAACCTGGAGTGGGTTTAATCTAGCTTATCTGAATCTTCAAATCAAGGCCTAACCCTACTTCAAAATGTTTTAACTGAGAGTCACCGAGATCCAAAAGTGGTCAGTGGTATTTTGCTCCCAGGGTTGTGGCATTTCTGGATGCTGAAAAGGCCAGCCACTCACTGAAATTGGCCAATGCAGACTCTGAAATGGTCTGCCAATCAGTATGCCACTCAGTAAAAGTGGCCGATGGTGTGCTGCTCTGGGATTGTGGCATTTGCCGATACTGCAACAGCCAGTCAGTAAGCCAATCTGCCCCTACTTTACGCCGATGCTCTGCTGCTATTGCCACATGGTACAGTAGCCTAAGCCTGTGCATTCTTTTTGTAGTCGGTTTCATTAGAGGCAACTTCTGTGTTAGCACTTTGTTATGTTTCTTATGTTTGTATAGAGGATACAGGGTTATATTAGCATTTGTCATTCTGTATGCGTGCATATCTGCATGAGGGGGTACTAAAAGATCTTCTCTTCACACTGCGACATTTTGTTTCAGTGTGCATAATGCACAGATCATGAGGCCAGTGATAAATTTCTTAACATCTAATAATGTCACGGTGTTGTCACACACCATGGCTTTCATTGTAGTAGTGTGACAGCAGTGACCCAATTGTCATACAACAGTGATGCTATAAATATGTTATTAAAAATCAACATCTTATCCTTTCTACTTTTGACAAGGTCATTCAAAAACCTATAGATAAGAGTGATAAGCAATAAGATCAATTTTAAGAGATACGATAAACTTTATTTTTATTGTAGGCATGGGCATACAATGAGATTGGAAATATAACGAGGTTGGAAGATTGGAACTTTGCATTATGCAAAACATTAAACTGTTTAGCCCATATACAGTCACTTCATTGTGTAAAAACTGTCCATGGCAGTAATAACTGTTTTATTATTTACTGACTGATTGATTACTGAAGGACAATGAAAGCCGTGGCATTATTAAATGTTAAGAAATATAACTGTCAAGTTCCTCCTTAATTTGTGCAGCTTCCCCACTTGAAAAGGATGGATTCATCTACGCAGTTTTCCGCAACTGGATTCCACTCAAAAGACCAAACAGTTATTCTCCTTTATCTCCCATTTATTTATCAGTGTATGAGGAAATTTGTTTACTTTACAGTTGGTCCAGAAGCAGGTAAAAACCTTTAAACAACCGCAAAAGAAAAGAAAGAAAAAAAATAAATAAATGCATACATTAACACTACGAATGTACCTGTATTATTTAAGTTTTATATAAATTATTTTTACTCAAACTGCAAAGAAAATAACACTAAGCAAACCACTGTGAATATTAACCCACAATAAATCAAATGAACACATAATCTGTGCCTTATTCACACTGACAAACAAAATCTATATATCGCCGTGTGAAAAGAAGATCTTTTAGTACCCCCACATGCAGATTTGTGTGCATGCAGAATGAGACAACACTCATATAACCTTGTATCCTGTGTACAAACAAAGTGTTAACAGAGGGCAGCTGGCCTGTGCAACATTGGCAAATGCCACAACTCCAGGACAGGCATACCATTGGTCACTTTTGGACTTTCCTGCAGCTGTTTTAACCCTTTTGTGCTGCCATGTTGTATACATTAACATTATGGTTTCACTTTCATTGGTTTCACTGGTTTCATTTTCACTTTCATTGGGTTAATTTTGACTTGGGCCAAAAATTCCTTGATAGTAAGTGTCTTATCTAAATTTTGAATGACAGATTGATTTAGAATGCATAAATAGCCTGTCTGATATTAACAAATGGATGATTAATCCTTAATTGATGTTTCAGAGGGTATGCTGTACAATGTTTCCATGCTGGAAGAAGAACATTACAAAGAAATCATTAAAAGCCTAAAATGATCATGACATCCATGCTCATGATGAATGGCTGTGAACTTTTTAATACAACTGTTTCAATCTAAAATTCATTTAAATAGTAGATGTGGGTCAAACTTGACCTGTATTTACAACCTCAGTGTCCAAAATATTTTGCATATTTTGGGTAATTTTAGAAAAAGTCATCAAATTTAATCTAAGGTATTTTTACTGCTGTCAAATGACAAAATGGGTCAAATTCACCCTGAACAGTAAGGGTTAATGAGGAGAGGCCACAAGATATTTCCATTATCCTAACCCCAGAATGGTCACCAATGGTCTGGTGTATATTAAAAGATTGACCACTTGACATTTAGTGTATTGCTAACTTTTTTCACCTTTCATGTTTTCCTCCTGTAGATACATGTGAAGAAGAACGTGATTATCCCTAAAATAGGACCGGAGAGAAGATCTAACATCAGGAGCACGGTAGTTATGATAACCTGTTATAAAAAAATACAGCTTGTATTCTTTCAATTTCCATTTAAGTCTTTACATTTAAGTCATTAAAGTACATTAAAGTACAGTACTACAGGGACTGTAGACTGTGTGTTTTAATTTGGTATATCTGTTGTTTCTCTGAACTATTAACCTCATACTGTAACCAGAACTGAAAAACAGGGTTTGAAGATTTTAGTATTGTTTGTCATGTCTGTGAAAGCCACATCTCCCTTCATTTCAAGAGATCTTTCTAGTCTCTGTTATTCCCCTCCTGAAGGCCTCAGACTTTCCCACAGGTCCCAGTGACCAGACTCCTACAACTAACCTGCAAAACAAGCCCAAATCATCACCCCTCCACCACCATGCTTGGCAGCTGGTATGAGGTGTTTGTGCTGATATACTGTGTTTGGCTTTCACAAAATCTGGCACTGTGCATCATGGCCAAAGATCTCCACTTTGTTCTCATCTGTCTAAAGGACATTGTTCCAGAGGTTTTGTGGTTTGCTCAGATGCACCTGTTCAGTCTTTTTCTAATTGTACCATCATGAACTTTAACATTTAACATGCTAACTGAGGCCAGCAGAGTCTGAGATATAGCTTTTCTTGCAGGTTATTTGAGCATTGCATGGTTTGAAATTGTGGTGACTCTGCAGGGACTCCTGGGAAGACTGGCAACTGTCTAGAATATTTTCCACTTGTGAATGATCTTTCTCAGTCTAGAATGATGGAATTCAAATTGGCTGGAAATAACATTATAACCTTTCACAAATTAATGGGCATCAACAGTTGCTTTTCTAAGACCACTGATGTCTTTTCTCCTTGGCGCAGTGTTAACACCAGTGATGTCAGTAATGTGTTACTCTGATCTGACTTTAATCTGCATGTGTTGTGTCATAAAGTGATTCCGATGTTTATACGTGCTTTTATGTGTAATGTCTTTGCTTATATTGGTAAATAGAGTGCAGTCAACATGATTTATGAAGGGCTTACATATAAAATGAAGAAATAATCGGTTTTGCAAGAATCGTTATGAGTCTGTTATTGTACCTACATTATAATCAATCCAGTGCTTTTTCCCCACTTAAAATATATTTATAGAACTGTGATGTTAAATTTATTGTGATTTCTGTAGCCTTTTTAGCCAGATTTCTATTTAAAAAGACATTTTTGATGTCAGTGACAGTTTTTTACCTTGATTAAAAACAAATATATAAAAGTCACTTTGCTAAAAACTGATTGCAGCTTCTACCTTGTGATAGAAATGCTGTTTCTTGCTCAAAATGACTTCATATCATTCATGAGAGATATGTTTGACACATGTTTCACAGATTATAAGTCAACAAGTCCTTTACAGATGTTTAAATACAGGCAATCATTTTTTTGGCAAATACTGGAATTCACTTTTTTGGCAGATGATCACTTTTTGGTACAACACTGGCTGCTGTTGAATGTAACTAATAAAGTAACTTGTAATCTAACTTAGTTACTTCTAAAATAAAGTAATCAATAAAGCAACTAAGTTACTTTTTAAAGGCGTAATCAGTAATCAGATTACTCAAGGTAATTATACCATCACTGGTTAACACACACCCGGGTGATCCAGACTTGTAAACATCTAAAACTTCTGCTTTTATAGAGGTGACACACTGATAAATTAATCAAGTGCTTTTGATTAGTAGTACCTGTACTTAGTTTTGCACACACTGCTTCTGTATTTTTTGGCTTAGTTGTTGTATAATATAGTATAATACTAGTATATAGTATAATAATCATGGGTCTGTGGACCCAGATGTGTTATTGTTCATCTGAGCTTATATTTACCTACTTTTAAGACTTGCTAAGGATCAGGTTATTTTTAATAAATAATTTATATACATGAAACCTTAGAATTTTTAGAGGGTGTAATTTTTTTTTCCATGACTGTACATGTGCAGTAGGGAGTGGTGCAGAAAACCTGACTTGATGCTGCTCTTGATGAATAAAAACCTGTGGGCTTTCAGTGATTTTTAATCAACAGTCAACTGGTTCCTGCATGTAATGCAGATGTCACAAGTGTGTCCAAAGTGTTCTCAGTCTGCATTACTTTCCCACGTTCATTCCCTCCAGTGCTGAGAATCCTATAAAGTCCATCTTGTGCACCTTGAGTAGACACACACACACACACACACACACACACACACACACACACACACACACACACACACACACACACACACACACACACACACACACACACACACAAATAGAAAGTGCGATGAATTTTTAGTTTCAGTTTTGTTTAAAGTTTTGTTCATAGCTAGAAGAGCAGGGTGTTTCAGATCTTGATGAGTCATTCTTCCATCGCTAACAAGTTAAAGATAATGAACCAACCATCTGGTTGCACTACTGCAACAAACCAGCCCAACCTCCTACTCTTTGACTTTTGCTTTACTGTAAAGAAAACCCAATTTTAAACAATGCATCCCAATATTCCTCCTTCTGCTTTAGTGGAAAACAAGTGATTTATTAAATATTTACGCATTCTTGAATACAGGTTGAATCACTTGTGGAGAAGCAGCTGTTAGCAGAAGACAAATCCATCATGTGCTGTTATGTACATGTAATGACTTATTTTGGTGTGCACTAGTATATACTGTAGTTCCTTTGGTGATGTTTGGTTATGTTTGAATCTATTTGGTATGTTTCTATTTTATGTAGGACAAAAAGAAAACTTAAGTTCCATTTACTAGATTTTTCTGGACTAAAATGGATGGTATTTGCATAGTTGTGGAAAATATTTAATTTGATATCTGACATCCAGGGTATTACAATGAAAAATGAGCAAAAATAAAGCTATTTCATAAAAAATAATCCTTTGACTTGAGCTGAGCCTTTCTCTTCATCAAATATATATATATATATATATATATATATATATATATATATATATATATATATATATATATATATATATATATATATATATATATATATATATATATATACATGTTTTAAGCTGCAAATAAACAATGCTGATTCAATCTTAGTATCACCTTATGAAGCAGGATAGTAAAAATAAAAGTAAAATAGCAACAGCATTCAAAATCCCAGATGAATTTTAAGCACCAAAATGTACTTATTGTCTAAAATAAAAATTTTCATAATATTGGGTCATAATTATTGATTTATTAATATATATGCCACTTTAGTGTTGTATCTAATTTTCATTACTTTACATACATGTTTGCAGTCAAATCTTTAATAATTTAGCATCATTTATTAGTTGATTAATAGCCATGAAACTAAATGACAACTAAAACTTAACACTGAACATAGAGTCCAATATTTGCTTTCAAAACATAGTGGCCTGAAAATTTCATGTGGATATCTCTAATTAAATTATGTGGGCTCAAAAATGCTGGCAAAAATATGACGACTTTAAAAGTATCATATATCAACACACTCCTATGTACTTTGAAGGCCTGTAATTTTCATAATATGAAGTGATTTGCATAGCGCAATCAAATACAGTAAAGTTACAAAACAAATAAAAGAAATCAGCTGATTCTGATGAGGTCCAGTGGGAGCAACTCACTGATTTATTTTATATTTTCCACTGAATGAACTGCTAAGTTTAATGGTTTGCTATGCACTTCTTCATTCATCTCTGTATTTATCACATTAAGAAATGCTCTGTTTTGGATCTAAATGATTTGATAGTAAACTTAACAGCTAAATGATGTTGTATTATATTATATTAAATGGAAACCTAAACACGTATGGCATGCAAAGTGTAAAACAGGACTTTTCATTTCAGCTGAAACACACATGAGTCACTGAAGGCGTGTTTCATTTACAAAGAACAGCACAGTAATTGCTAACATCTTTGATCACCAAGGAGAAATGACACAATGGAAACACGCAACACCCAAGAGATGGAGATGTGCAATATACAGCAGGTGTGGCTCAGACTATTTAAATAACTTTCTTGAGCTCTCCAGTCATTCACACATCTGCTTCAGCTCTAACAGGTAAGTTGGCAGAAATATTTGTCACTTGTTTTAAAAGACTTGACAGGTAACGATACAAAATTGTTTGGTGATACTATGCGTATTAGCTAATAGTTCATGAATCCTATTTTTAAGCCTTAAGGCCATTATACCTTAGAAAGTTGTGCTATCAAGGTTTTCTATTTCCATTTATTGAACACTCAGCACTGCTGCAGCCTCACAGCTCATTCACTGTCAGAAAAGAAGCTTTCTTCTGATTGGCTGCCCTTTGCAAACAGACTGTTGTACTGGTTTTATTTTATTACCATGTACAAGAAGTCAACCAACCAACTGTCATTACCAGGGAGACTCATAAAGTTATTAAGAAAAGGTTATATCTACCTCACCACTCTGACAGGTGTAAGATTAAAAATATTAATCACGTTCATCTCTTTCAAATTCCAATGATTGGTGGAAACAGTATTTTCACAGTTTCATTTGGGAAAACATCGGTTGAGAAAGAAATTTTGGTTGTTCAGAGCAAAACTTTTTGCCATCCATGATAAACAGAAAGTTCTTATGGTATAACTCCAGCTGATTTAATTTAATCAAAGTAATCCAAAACCCTTAAATGAATGACTGTACTGTTCATCACATAGTGGTATACATCTATTTATCTGTGTGGCTGATTAGATTTTTTTTTTGTTGTCAGCTGTCCAGTAGAAAAACTCAATAGTGCAATGAATGTGCATTTTAAAACAAATTAATCATTTACATCTCTCTCATCCTCACTTCTCTAGATATCTAATCTAGCTGCTTGAACTACGGGTCTGAAGGAGGGATAAAGAAAAACAACTTTCATCTTAATCTTGAAGTCAAAACTTAGTGCCATGAAACAAAAGTCAGCAAAAACTGAGACCACTGATATCAGTGATGACGTGGAAGCAGAAATCTTATGTAATAACTACTGGAAACTGTACCTTTTAAACTATGTGGAAAAAGAGCCAGAGTCCAAAAATACACAACTGTTCTCTGTATTGGTGCTGCTGAATGCATATGTTCCTGAGTCTTACCTCTGCATGGACGAGTGTCAACAGATCCTTGGACCACCTGATCTCATCCACGGAGGCCCCCCCTTTGAAGAACGAATGGAGCCATTTACCTTCTTGATCAGTCCAAACCCTGAAGCTGTGTCAGTTCACCCAGTGATTGCGCAGAGATCTGTGGAGCTACTGCATGACTTGAAGATCAACAGAAGTGCTACAGTGAAAAAATTGATGCATTTACTATGTGGAGCTCAAAGTGAACAACGCATTGCCAATTATGTCAAAGATTTGCTGACAAAGAGAGAAACGGGTGAGAATGGTCAAGAGAATTTCTCAAGGTTGATCAGAGATATTTTGAGGAAAGAAAGGTTTCACCATGCATTTTCTGTGTTGGAATCTGCAGCAATAAAATTTCAAACAAATGCTATTTTCCCTCAAACAATTTCTCGTCTATATCATAAGATGGATACGATCAAAGCTGAAAAATGGGCCAAGGAAGCAATTGAAAGAGCTCCGAACAGTTCTTACATAGCTGACACTCTTGGGCAAGTTTATAAGAAACGTTTGAGAGAAGCCAGTGAATATGATTTTAATATGGTAAAAGCTGCCTTCAGAGCATTTAAAGATGTGGAGATGAAAGCTGAGAATGAAAAGCACCCAGAGATGATGGACAGTGTTGATGCTGAAAGCAAGCCGGATAGCTTCAACAACAGAGGTCTCTTTGGTTTCCTCCAAGTGGCAAAGATCGCCTTTGAGAAACGCAGACAGGTCTATGATGCAGCTTTACATCCAAACTCGTGGAAAGTGAAACCAAAAGAAATTGAAACCAAGTTTGACTTCTTTGAATGGTACCTAACCTACTCCCAACCTAACATGAGTACCTTGGAGCCACCTTACTTCTGGAGGGATGTTGCACTCTGTTATGAATGTTACACCAACAAAACAGCAGCAGACTCCACCAGCTTTCCAGGCCTTCTTGATTTGCTGAACCACGGTCTTTTCAAGTCAAAGGGAAGACGTGCTAAATTTGAGGAGGCTGAGAAAACTGTGTCTGATTTAGAAAGAATCCGAGATGGTTTGAAGTCTTCACACGAGAAAAAAGTGGACAGTGTCAAACAAGCAGAGAGCTACATGCTCTCCAACATCCTCCTGAGCAACAGGATGCCTGATTCTCCACGGCTCAGCCCGATGAAGGAGCTCCAAATGATAATTCACAGATTCTTGGGGACAGAAGTGGCGAGTAGCAGACCTGAGTTTTATCTTTTGGTGCTGATGCTGTTTTGGCCAGAAAAACAGCTTCAAGTGCTGCAAGAAGAGGATGATGAAGAAGTGGAACCAAAGGCCACAGAGGACAGTGGGTCAACAAACACAACTTGGGAAGACAGCGAACAAGATCAGGAACCAGACCCAGCTGGGGAGCCTGCACAGCTACCTCCTGACCTCATGTTAGACCTTGACCTGCAAAAATATGTCACATTCATGGAGAATGCATTTGAGGAAGCCAAGTATTCCAAATACCTTCAAGGCCGTTACCTGGTGCCGCTGTTTTTTCTGGGAAAAGGCTCCGGACTGAAGAAATGGATCCACAAATCAAGGCTGGATGCAGTTGTGGAGGAAAAGGTGGACACTGAGCTAAAGGGTAAACAAAATAGAAAAATTAATTGGAAGGAGAAGGTGAGGCAGATCAATCATATGTGGCTCAGTGGGAAGGTGTGGCACATTGCAGAAATCAGAGATATCCTTCTTCCAGTCCAGATAGAGCCATGTTCTTCTACAGAGTCAGAGGAGGATGAAGAACAGGAAGTGTTTGTTTGTGCAGGAAACCAGAAAATAAAGGTTAGAACAGAATATCAACCCCCCGACTCAGCGCTGCCACCAATGCTTTTCTATCTTGGCTTCACCATTCAGGGTCCTGTTGTCTTCAGAGTGGGAGCCCCTCACTCTGACTGTCAGTGAACTCTACATCATGTACATTTACTTTGGAGTTTACTCTGCAAAACAGCAAAAGCAAAGCTGGACTCACACCTGCAAACTTCCCCAAAATATCTCAGATGTTTGGATAATTCTGGGGTTTTTTTGTTTGTTTTTTTTTCAGTTTTAAATTTTAATTGAGTGTAATTTCAGTTAATTTCCAGAGTGGAATTGTTCATTTAGCTTTAATTAAATTTAGCTATTCCTGAAGATTACTTCAAGAAATGACAGGAAGCCGCTAAAGAGAGTTCAGGCTGTGTTGAAGAATAAAGGTGGTCACATCAAATATTGACTTTCAAGCTCATTAGAATTGTACAAACTCTGTTTTTGCCTTATCTTCTGTAATTCCATGCATGTTTGCACATGTTGCAATAAATTACTGCAGGTATTTCCCATTTTCCATGCAAAATATAAAGAAATGACTGTGGGTTCAAGACTTTTGCACATATATAGTTGTAACCACCCTGCATTTTCTTGGCTTCATTGTCTTGCGAATGAATCTTGAACTTGAACATCATATTGTTATGGGGCAGCCAACTCTCTTAATGCATGTTTACAGAGGCATGTGGTCCCCACAGTGAATGAACTTGCTGAAGTTTCAACTGTTTTGTCCAGTGTTTTGGTTTGGTATTTATTTCCAATTGCTGATTTCCTGTCACCTCCCCGACACTACATTTGTTCTTTGATCCAACGAAAATGAAAGAAGAAAGTGGCATTTAATCATTTAATCTCTTAAGTGACCATTAGACTCACCTGATGATGGTGGCACTTAAAATCTTCCCCCATGCCAAATATTGTATAAATCTTTCATATTGTACAATATGAAAGATAGCCAGATACATATTGACAAGACCATCCCACCACAGCAAGCAAAACCATCTGGGTTTGCATATAGTGTGAATACATTAACATTTTCACACATCCACAGAAGCTACAATTCAAACACAGCGTGTAATATCAGGTATTTTTAGAACTTTTGATTATGAATTATTTACATGTAATTAAAATGTTTTAAGCTTTTTTGTCATCTTTTTTATTGCCATACTGTTTGTAAGAATCTTTGGTTTTAGTTTTAATTGATAAACTGCACTTCTGTTTTTATTGCACATTTGGTATTAAATTAATGGAGTGCTTTCTTACTATTTACATGAATTTTAATTTATTATTATGACATATGCGTGCATGCAGTAGATGATTGTGCGCAGTCGTCTGGTTTGTAGGGTTTGAGATACAACACATAAGGAAGCACTGCATTCAAAGAATTTCCTGTAGTTGACTTCAGTCATATTCAAATTCCTGTGGCTTGCAGGAATGTTCTTTATGTTTTGATGGCTACTGCCAAGACTGCAGAGATTGTGAACCAAATACCATAGGTAACTGAGCGCAGCAGCACCAGCTGAGCCTTTAAGACTAATTCTTTCAAAAATATGTCTTAATGATTGGATATGGATATGACAGATGAAGGCTTTAGCTTCAATGAAACCAGAGGATTTCTGGGGAGAACGAGGTCTTGGCAACTCTGCTTACAGTGCCCCCTGCAAGACATACAGTGGTGTGAAAAAGTGTTTGCCCCCTGCCTCATTTCCTGTTTTTTTGCATGTTTGTCACACTTAAGTGTTTCGGAACATCAAACCAATTTAAACAATAGTCAAGGACAACACAAGTAAACACAAAATGCAAGTTGTAAATGAAGGTGTTTATTAGTAAAGGTGAAAAAAAATCCAAACCATCATGGCCCTGTGTGAAAAAGTGATTGCCCCCCTTGTTAAAACATACTATAACTGTGGTTTTTCACACCTGAGTTCAATTTCCCTAGCCACACCTAGGCCTGATTATTGCCACACCTGTTCCCAATCAAGACATCACTTAAATAGGAGCTGCCTGACACAGTAAGGTCCACCAGAAGATCCTTGAAAGCTACACATCATGCCGAGATCCAAAGAAATTCAGGAGCAATTGAGAAAGAAAGTAATTGAGATCTATCAGTCTGGAAAGGGTTATAAAGCCATTTCCAAAGCTTTGGGAATCCAGCGAACCACAGTGAGAGCCATTATCCACAAATGGCGAAGACATGGAACAGTGGTGAACCTTCCCAGGAGTGGCCGGCCGCCCAAAATTACCCCAAGGGTGCAGCGACGACTCATCCAAGAGGTCACAAAAGACCCCACAACAACGTCCAAAGAACTGCAGGCCTCACTTGCCTCAGTTAAGGTCAGCGTTCATGCCTCCACCATCAGAAAAAGACTGAGCAAAAATGGCCTGCATGGCAGAGTTCCAAGAAGAAAACCACTGCTGAGCAAAAAGAACATTAAAGCTCGTCTCAATTTTTCCAAAACGCATCTTGATGATCCCCAAGACTTTTGGGACAACATTCTGTGGACCGATGAGACAAAAGTGGAACTCTTTGGAAGGTGTGTGTCCCATTACATCTGGTGTAAAAGGAACACTGCATTTCAGAAAAAGAACATTATACCAACAGTAAAATATGGTGGTGGTAGTGTGATGGTCTGGGGCTGTTTTGCTGCGTCAGGACCTGGAAGACTTGCTGTGATAAATGGAACTATGAATTCTGCTGTCTACCAAGAGATCCTGAGGGAGAGTGTCAGACCATCTGTTCGTGTACTCAAGCTTAAACGTACTTGGGTTCTGCAGCAGGACAATGATCCTAAACACACCAGCAAGTCCACCACTGAATGGCTGAAGAAAAACAAAATGAAGACTTTGGAGTGGCCTAGCCAAAGTCCTGACCTGAATCCTATTGAGATGTTGTGCTATGACCTTAAAAAGGCAGTTCATGCTCGAAAACCCTCTAATGTAACTGAATTAGGACAATTCTGCAAAGATGAGTGGGCCAAAATTCCTCCAGAACGCTGTAAAAGCCTCATTGCAAGTTATCGCAGACGCTTGGTTGCAGTTGTTGCTGCTAAGGGTGGCCCAACCAGTTATTAGGTCTAGGGGGCAATCACTTTTTCACACAGGGCCATGATGGTTTGGATTTTTTTTCACCTTTACTAATAAACACCTTCATTTACAACTTGCATTTTGTGTTTACTTGTGTTGTCCTTGACTATTGTTTAAATTGGTTTGATGTTCCGAAACACTTAAGTGTGACAAACATGCAAATAAACAGGAAATGAGGCAGGGGGCAAACACTTTTTCACACCACTGTACATGCACAAATAGAAAGTGAGATGAATCCTTACAGTTTCAGTTTTGTTTACAGTTTTGTTCACAGCTAGAAGAGCAGGGTGTGTCAAATTTTACAATGAGTTGGCAAGCTAACAATGATGAGCCAATCTTCCAAAAATGTAGCCAAAATATGTTGCACTGCTGCTGCAAAAAGCCACTCCAACCTGTTACTCTTTTTTTTTTTTTTTTTTTTTAACTGTAAAGAAAAGCTCACAATTGAACAATGCATCCTAAATGTCATTTCAGACTGGTGACCTGTCCAGGGTCAAATTGGATAAGTGGAAGAAAATGGATGGATGGATGGATGGATGGCTGCTGGGGCGGGGCGGTGGAATGGGGAAGGGGGGGGGGTGTCCTATGATGCACTGTGTTTCTTTTCATTCACCTCTTTTTACTCTGTTTAAACCCCACTCTGCATTTAATCATTAGTTATTATTAATCTCTGGCTCTCTTCCACAGCATGTCTTTTGCCCTGTCTCTCTCCCCTCAGCTGTTTGCGGCAGATGGCTGCCCCTCCCTGAGCCTGGTTCTGCCAAAGGTTTCTTCCTGTTAAAAGGGAGTTTTTCCTTCCCACTGTCACCAAGTGTTTGCTCATAGGGGATCATTTTGACTGTTGGGGTTTCTCTGTAAACCTTTACCTCACACACACACACACACACACACACACACACACACACACACACACACACACACACACAAACACACACCTCTCTCTCTCTGGGGACTATATGGGACTATTTCCTGGTTCATTAAAGGGTTAGGTAAAGTGCCTTCCACCATGCCGTCACACAGATTGAAGATGTTAAGCATAGTGTGTGTGTTACTCACACATGAACAACAATACAGCTGTTCTCATTAACATGTTTGATCACCAGGGAGAAATGACACAGCACAATGTAAATTATACGTCATACCCAAGAGACAGGAATGTGCAGTATGTAGGAGGTCTGGTTCAGAGTGCTTTAATAGCTCTCTTGGGCACTTTAGTCACTGACACACCTCCTTCAGCTCTAACAGGTAAGCTGGCAGAAATATTTGTTGCTTGCTTTTAAAAGACTTGACAGTAAACAATAGTGATTTTCTAATGTGTCTGTTAGCTTGCAGTTCATAAATCCTGTCATTAAGCCTCAAGACTGTTAAACCTTTACATTCACAGTTTCAAGGTTTTCTCTTTACATAACAGACTCGACTATTAACCCCTAACATAACAGAATGCCTGTATTGTCATTATACAGGATGTACAATGAGATTGGAGATTAATTAGAATAATACATAAATCTGTTTTTTGATTCAGTGTTTTAATGTGCAGATATGTTTTAATACTCTATATTGACAAGACTTTTGCTGTTTGGAAGGAGTTTTGTTATTGTTTTTTCATCAGGAACCTGCAAAGAGATAAACAGAAATAACCAGAAAACAGTGCAGGTGAAGCCTGTGAGCTATATCATTACATTTTAGGAATTATGAGAGAACTTAAGAGTTTAAAATAATAATTTAGCAGTTCAGAACTTGTAAACATGTATAAGCTGTTAATAAATTAGGTTTAATAATAGGAACTCTCCTTGTTGTTTCCAACATATGTAGATCTCAAAAGTTTATTGGCACAAGAATTTAAAGACAAGCTGTCTTCACAGCATTGACAACCCTAAAGTTATTTGCACATCAACAGGATCTGTAACAGCATTGTAGATGAGCACTGTGAAATTTTAATAGTGGTTATTTAAATATTTACTTAACAAGACCCAAATATCTACATTTGGAGTTCCATATCTTTACTCTTGGGACTCTACTACAGTCACTTATGTGAGTCATAGTTCAAAATAATTTGTATGTAACAATATAATGGGCCTTTGTGTAGTCTGTTAGTCCCTCCACTGTCACTCAGTGACATCAGAAAAAACAAAAACACTCAGCGCACAGGGAAGCCTGAGGCTCTGGCTCACAGGTATTGCTCGTACATATCCAGAACTATTAAAATATTATAGCAAACTGCAACACCAGTGCTGCAAATATGGCTTGTTTAGGGTGGGCTTCTTGTTTTGTTTGTATCAGTGACAAAAACATTAAATAAGAAAACAGTACACACCAAAGACTATGCAGGAGGGCTAAAACATTGTATATTTAAAACTAAAGAATTAACATCTGTCTTATCTGCATCTCTTCAGGCATCTGTTTCTGCTTCAGAAAAATTTGGTGGTATTCAAAGAAAGATACTCAACTCTCCGCTTCAGTTTGATGTCTAAGCTTAAGGCAATGGAACAAAATTTAGCAGACGTTTTGGGCTCTCTCATTAATAGTTTCCATAACTCCTGGAAACTGTGCCTTTCAGAATACGTGCAACAAAACTCAAGGTCCACCAACACGCAGCTGTTCTCTTTCTTGGCACTGATTAACGCATATGCTCCTGATTCCTACCTTCCAATGAATGGGTGTCAACAGATCCTTGGACCACCTGATCCCATCCATGGAGGCCCCCCCTTTGAAGAACGAATGGAGCCTTTTACCTTCTTTATTAAAATATCCAGTGAAGACCCCAAGGGTGTGTCAATGTGTCACCCAGAAATAGCACAGAGAGCTGTGGAGATGCTGGATGACCTGGAGATTAACCGAAGTACAACAATGAAAACATTAATGTCCTCACTTTGTGGTGCTCAAACTGAACCACATATAACAAAGTTAATCAGAGATTTACTAATGAAGAGAGAAATGGGTGAAAATGAGAAAGAGAAGTTTTCAGGGTTGATAGGAGACATCTTGAGAAAAGAAAAGTTTTACTGTGCTGTCTCTGTATTGGAATTTGCATCAGACAAATTCCAAAAGAATCCTTATTTCCCCCAAACAATTTCTCGTCTGTTTCTCACAGAAACAACAAACTCGAAACTTGCTGAAAAATGGGCCAAGATAGCGATTGAAAGAGATCCAAAGAACTCTTACGTGGCTGACACTCTTGGACAAATTTATAAGAAGCGGTTGATGAAAAACAAGACAGATATTTTTAAAAAGGCACAAGATGCCTTCAATGCATTTAAAAGTGTGGAGATGAAAGCTGAGGAAAAATGGGGCCCAGAAAAGACTTCAGACACCTTCAACAACAGAGGGCTCTTTGGTTTCATCCAAGTGGCAAAGATCGCCTTTGATGAGCTCAAAGACCGCTCTGCAGCTTTATATCCAAACTTAGAAACAGAAATTGAAGATAAGTTTGCCTTCTTTGAATGGTACCTAACCTACTCCCAACCTAACATGAGTACCTTGGAGCCACCTTACTTCTGGAGGGATGTTGCACTCTGTTATGAATGTTACACCAACAAAACAGCAGCAGACTCCACCAGCTTTCCAGGCCTTCTTGATTTGCTGAACCACGGTCTTTTCAAGTCAAAGGGAAGACGTGCTAAATTTGAGGAGGCTGAGAAAAACGTGTCTGATTTAGAGACAATTCAAGAATGTTTGAAGGTGATGTACGAGGAAAATGATGATGATATCAAACAAGCAGAGAGCTACATCCTCTCCAACGTCCTCCTGAGCAACAGGATGCCTGATTCTCCACGGCTCAGCCCAATGAAGGAGCTCCAAATGATAATTCACACATTCTTGGGGACAGAAGTGGCGAGTAGCAGACCTGAGTTTTATCTTTTGGTGCTGATGCTGTTCTGGCCAGAAAAACAGCTTCAAGTGCTGCAAGAAGAGGATGATGAAGAAGTGGAACCAAAGGCCACAGAGGACAATGGGTCAACAAACACAACCTGGGAAGACAGTGAACAAGATCAGGAACAAGATCAGGAACAAGACCCAGCTGGGGAGCCTGCACAGCTACCTCCTGACCTCATGTTAGACCTTGACCTGCAAAAATATGTCACATTCATGGAGAATGCATTTGAGAAAGCCAAGTATGCCAAATACCTTCGAGGCCGTTACCTGGTGCCGCTGTTTTTTCTGGGAAAAGGCTCCGGACTGAAGAAATGGATCCACAAATCAAGGCTGGATGCAGTTGTGGAGGAAAAGGTGGACACTGAGCTAAAGGGTAAACAAAATAGAAAAATTAATTGGAAGCAGAAGGTGAGGCAGATCAATGATATGTGGCTCAGTGGGAAGGTGTGGCACATTGCAGAAATCAGAGATATCCTTCTTCCAGTCCAGATAGAGCCATGTTCTTCTACAGAATCAGAGGAGGATGAAGAACAGGAAGTGTTTGTTTGTGCAGGAAACCAGAAAATAAAGGTTAGAACAGAAGATCAACCACCTGAATCAGCGCTGCCACCAATGCTTTTCTATCTTGGCTTCACCATTCAGGGTCCTGTTGTCTTCAGAGTGGGAGCCCCTCACTCTGACTGTCAGTGAACTCTACATCATGTACATTTACTTTGGAGTTTACTCTGCAAAACAGCAAAAGCAAAGCTGGACTCACACCTGCAAAGTTCCCCAAAATATCTCAGATGTTTGCAAGTGTGAAGAAGAAACAGTTTTTTTTATTTTAGTTCGAATGGGTTTGCTGGTTTAGCTTTAATTATTTATTGTGTTAATGTTGTTAATAGTATTATTATTGTAATAATAATAATAATAATAATAATAATAATAATAATAATAATAATAGGGGATATTTTTCAAGAGCAAGATATATTAAGTATAGGATAGGTATTAGTGAAGTTTTTATCCAAGTCAACGAACAAAGACTAAAACTGAAGGATTTTATTTTAGTTTTTTTTTGTAAGCACTCAAAATGAGTTTTTATTTTTTTCTCTATAGTTTAGTATTTGTCTGTTTTTCCATTGACTCAAATGCTTTTTAACACCAAGTTTTAGCCAGTTATCGTAGCAGTGGTCTGAAGCTGCACTGGCCTTCATTTTATGAGTTTCTGCTTGTATTCCTGCAACATATTTGAATGTAATTAAAATCACTGTTTTCAAACAAATTGAAAATGTGATAAAAATGTTTGCACTTGTTTTTGGCAATAAACATAAACTTGAACTGTGATTTTTTTCCCCCTTCAGTCTTTGTATAAATTTCAGCTGCAGCTAAACTGATTTTCAATAACCAGAGGGAGCACTGAGCTGTGCTGCCTTCAGGTGAAGTTGGAAATATTGCATTTAAAAGTTAAGACTAAATATTAAATGAAATGGCACGTGGCAATTTGGAATCACTGTTGTTGACTTTCCTCCAATTTTTATTTCTTTCACAACACACAAGCAAAGATACTTGATGCCATTCCCCATTTGGTGTAACTTTGTGTGTGTTGTAACTGTGCAGGTAGTTGAGCAGATGGTTTCACAGAATCCTGAAGAGTAACAGGAGAGTAGCTGGACTGGTCACTGGACACCACAGCAACTATGCATATGCAGACTTCCTTGCTCACAGTGTAAGAAAGTTAAAGTTTTATGGATTAGTAATTAATTAGTAATTAGTAAAAAATGCAACAACACTGGTGTAAAACAAACAAAACCACAGATAAGAACACTAAAAACACACAAATCTCAACATTTCACAACCAAAAGAAATGTAATTAAACACATGAAGGCCACTCTACAATTGCAGAGCAGTTTCTGTGCAGTTTCTAATATAAGTTAACAATTATGTGAATCCATGTTTTCAGGTTCAGGTGTATTGGAAACAGTGTTGCACCAAGCATGGCTCACAGCAACTAAAAAAGATCGTTTATCATTTGCTTTTCATAAATGACAAAGAATTATAAATAAAGTGCTTTTTAAACATTTTTTTAAAGTTTAAATTGTCTTCCATGACCGATAATTTGGTTCCTCCACCGTACTGCAACAGCTCTCACCAATTATGTAACAGCGACCCCGAGCGGCGCAATAATAAACAAATCGTAGAATAAGTTTAAAATGGAATGTCCCAGGCACCATGAAGGCGGCATTTCTCCCGCAGCAACCTGCTCGGTTTCAGTCCACCAGCTGTCCGTTTGTCTTCCGCAGAGGTTTGTGTCAACTCGCCCTTTTGTGTCAAATGCCGAAAACTCCAGATGGGAAACTAAATGCCGGATGACTGGAATATTTCCTCCCGACTGAACTGGACTGTTTTCGGACACAGAGGGAACAAGAAAAAAGAAAACAAAAAACGGCAGCGCTAACGGGTGGTAACGTTAACATGTTAGCCCCGGCACGGCAGGTGCAGCACGGTTTCGAAAACTAATCCGTTACAGACTCAACGTGTGACACACAGACAGACTTTAAATCAGCAAAACTCACCGCTTCAGCCCTCCACGAAGCCAACTTACATACAACATAAAGGTAAGAGGACGCGAATGCCTGTTTCTGTCTTTTTTTTTACCCTTAGCTCCCAGCATCTCGACCAGAGGGGGGGATTAGTGTAGCCAAGTTAGCCAATTGTCGGTTGGCCACTTAACGAACGAACGGACGGTCAGAGAAGCGAGAGCAGGTTTTTTAAATCCGTGACACATTAAAGGCCGACCATTTTAACGGAGGGCTGGCAGCTTTTCAGGCCTGTGTGACAGGTGCGGGACTGGAAACCAGTGCTCACCAGCGGGAGCTTCACTGCTTTCCTCTTATTTTGTCTCATGTAAACGACACAGCGCACGCTGGCAGGTTGAGCTTGAGGTTGTAGACTTTAAACTGTTTCTGTTACATAAGTTAAATAAACAGGACAGGTCGAGTGACTTTGCTCCCAATGGCCTCCACTTACAGGAAGTTTTACTTTCACTTCTATCCTGTAATGCGGGATGTACAGTGAGGAGGAAGTGGAAATGTGTTGTTTTAACCTGTGAATCTGACGGAAAATACAACCTGATGATGTTAACTGAGCTTTCACTCCTAAATAATCTTGGAAGTAATTGAGGAGACATGCAAAACATTAGGCAGCAATAACCATAAGCACTATTCCCCTCATGATTTTTTCCCAAACCATCACTTAGAGGTCCTTTTTCTCTTTCAGTAACAAGAAAGTTCTCTCCATCTTGCAGCTTAAAACCACTTAATGACTCACACCATAAACTGACTGATTCTTGTTTCTTCTCATTTCAGCAGCCCGGCACCTACAGAAGGCAAAGCTACACTTTGGGAAACGAGTGGTCTCCTCTTTGTCCCCTTTCCTTTCCTTTTTCCACACCCCTCCCTCTCATTTGTTTCTCCTATCCAAACCACCTCACGTTCTCCCCCCCTCTTTTGTCACTCTTTTTTCCTCTTCTGGGCCACATCTGTCTGTCTCTTGCTTACATCTAGTACAGTGACATGGCCTCAGCTGAGCCACCACAGTCCAGCGTCCTCCAGGATGAGCTCACCTGCCCGGTGTGCCTGGACTTGTACCGGGACCCCCACTTGCTTCCCTGCGGGCACAACTTCTGCAAGACCTGCCTTGATCACCTAAAGCGGCAGGCAGAGCGAGGTCACTTCCGTTGTCCAGAATGCCGCAACGGCCACCGGTGTGGCTTCAACTTTCAGAAAAACTTTAAACTCGCCAATATCGCCGACGACTACCGTCACAGGCGCAGAGATCGGGCCGTACCTGCTACAGCTTTAAAATCCAGGGATCTGCCGTCGTCTTCACATGTGCCACACCAATCCAGGAACGGCTTTGCTGTGCCATGTGACTACTGCCCTTCAGTCTCCACTGAGGCACAAGCAGCCGTCGACACTGTGGAAGGCTCTTCTGCTGCTCCTGCTTCTCAGGACATGGGTGGCAGGCAGGGAGCAGCAGCTCCTGCCTTGATGTTCGCAGTCAAGACGTGCCTGAAGTGCGAGGTGTCAATGTGCCAGGAGCATATAAAGCCACATCTGGAACTGCCGGCGTTCCGCATGCATCCTCTCACAGAGCCGATGAATGACTTCTGGAAGAGGAAGTGCCCCGATCATGATGAGATATACAAGTAGGAAGCAAGAAATGGCCTTTTGATCTTTTCAGTCTGTTTGACCTGTTCAGTCTTTCACCAGCTTAAAGCAATATTTTGAGTTGCTGGTGTCTTCTAACAGGTGTCTCGTGTAAACTAAACAACTGGCTGATATCAACTTATTGGCTAATAGAATGACATCTTGGGTCATATTTTGTGCTGGCTAAATCATTAAAGGTGGTATGAATAAGAGCTGAATGACTTTAAAACATAAAACACTTATTTATTTACTTACAGCGAGAGTGTAAGAAAACAAATAAGTTGTTGGTTTAAACATTGGTATTGACCCAGAATTTCACCATTGGTGCTTCTGTCCCTGTCTCAGTTCACCATTATTTCCCACTCTGTATTGATTTGCTCTGATGTGTCATTAGTCTTCATACTTATCTGAGCCCTGTTATCTTTGGTGTGCTACTCCAGGTACTACTGCATTGACGACAAGATGTGTGTATGCAACGCTTGCACTATAGAGGGAGGACACTCAGGACACACGATCAAGACTCTGAAAAACGCAATGAAGGATTTTAAGGTATGCTGTTTATCAACATCAGTTTCCTCAGTCTGTGCTGTGTATTTTTGTAGAGGAAACTTTCTATAAAGAGTTTTTTTTTTATGGCTCAGCAAACACTGAATATACAGTTTATTAGGTACACTATTTCTAATGCATTTTAATTCAAATATCTAATCAAGCAGAAACTCAAGGCATTTAGACATGAAAAGATGACATCCTGACATTCAAAAATGAGCATCAGAGTGGGGATGAAAGAACAAAAAAATTCTGTTAATAATATACTTGTTCCTACTCTACTCTTAACAAAGACGGCATGTTTTCATACTTCAGAAATATTTAGAAAGTTTGGAAAGTGCTTTATTAGAGGGAAACATTTGTAAGAAATCATATTCATGACTGTCAGACAAAATTAATCAGAGCTGAGAACAGACATTATTAATGAGGAACTGCAGTATTTTCTATATTAAATAATAAGAGTAACAATAGTGTCATAAATAAAGTGTGGACACAAAAATCAGTCATTTTTATTTGTTTATTTATTTTTTTTAAGTTGTAAATCAACTTTTGTTTGAAGAGCCATCATCAGCACTGCACTAATCGATCAAACTTTCAACCCCTTCATGTTAAATGTGAAACTGTGTTG